>NW_028241909.1:0-250000 GCF_964263255.1 Lissotriton vulgaris
TTTTCATCCGAAAATCGATTTTCTGGACTGTACCAAAAATGATTCAAAATGTCAATTGGATCATGCCTCATGTTGAATAACCACTTTTTAAACCCTCACAGTGACCAAAATTGCCATTTTTACAGAGTTTTGTTTACTCAAAAGCGATAATTTTGACCCGTTTCAGGCACAGAAATGACTTTAAACACACTTATTTTAGTTGAAAAAGTCATAATTCACATCCAACAGTCATTTAGAGTCAAAAGATTAAATGTTAAAATTTCATCATTATAGACCATTTTGGGAACGTTCGACATGTCCGGAGTCATTGTTTTTCATCCGAAAATTGATTTTTTTGGACTGTACCAAAAATGATTCAAAATGTCAATTGGATCGTGCCTCATGTTGAATAACCACTTTTTAAACCCTCACAGTGACCAAAATGGCCATTTTTACAGAGTTTTGCTTACTCAAAAGCTCAATTTTGACCTGTTTCAGTCACAGAAATGACTTTAAACACACTTATTTTAGTTGAAAAGGTCATAATTCACATCCAACAGTCATTTAGAGTCAAAAGATTAAATGTTAAAATTTCATCATTATAGACCATTTTGGGAACGTTCGACATGTCCGGAGTCATCGTTTTTCATCCGAAAATCGATTTTTTGGACTGTACCAAAAATGATTCAAAATGTCAATTGGATCATGCCTCATGTTGAATAACCACTTTTTAAACCCTCACAGTGACCAAAATTGCCATTTTTACAGAGTTTTGCTTACTCAAAAGCTTCAATTTTGACCCGTTTCAGGCACAGAAATGACTTTAAACACACTTGTTTTAGTTGAAAAAGTCATAATTCACATCCAACAGTCATTTAGAGTCAAAAGATTAAATGTTAAAATTTCATTATTATAGACCATTTTGGGAACGTTCGACATGTCCGGAGTCATCGTTTTTCATCCGAAAATCGATTTTTTTGGACTGTACCAAAAATGATTCAAAATGTCAATTGGATCATGCCTCATGTTGAATAACCACTTTTTAAACCCTCACAGTGACCAAAATTGCCATTTTTACAGAGTTTTGCTTACTCAAAAGCTTCAATTTTGACCCGTTTCAGGCACAGAAATGACTTTAACACACTTATTTTAGTTGAAAAAGTCATAATTCACATCCAACAGTCATTTAGAGTCAAAAGATTAAATGTTAAAATTTCATCATTATAGACCATTTTGGGAACGTTCGACATGTCCGGAGTCATCGTTTTTCATCCGAAAATCGATTTTTTTGGACTGTACCAAAAATGATTCAAAATGTCAATTGGATCATGCCTCATGTTGAATAACCACTTTTTAAACCCTCACAGTGACCAAAATTGCCATTTTTACAGAGTTTTGCTTACTCAAAAGCTTCCATTTTGACCCGTTTCAGGCACAGAAAGGACTTTAAACACACTTATTTTAGTTGAAAAAGTCATAATTCACATCCAACAGTCATTTAGAGTCAAAAGATTAAATGTTAAAATTTCATCATTATAGACCATTTTGGGAACGTTCGACATGTCCGGAGTCATCGTTTTTCCTCCGAAAATAGATTTTTTGGACTGTACTAATAATGATTCAAAATGTCAATTGGATCGTGCCTCATGTTGAATAACCACTTTTTAAACCCTCACAGTGACCAAAATGGCCATTTTTACAGAGTTTTGCTTACTCAAAAGCTTCCATTTTGACCCGTTTCAGGCACAGAAAGGACTTTAAACACACTTATTTTAGTTGAAAAAGTCATAATTCACATCCAACAGTCATTTAGAGTCAAAAGATTAAATGTTAAAATTTCATCATTATAGACCATTTTGGGAACGTTCGACATGTCCGGAGTCATCGTTTTTCATCCGAAAATAGATTTTTTGGACTGTACTAAAAATGATTCAAAATGTCAATTGGATCGTGCCTCATGTTGAATAACCACTTTTTAAACCCTCACAGTGACCAAAATGGCCATTTTTACAGAGTTTTGCTTACTCAAAAGCTTCAATTTTGACCCGTTTCAGGCACAGAAATGACTTTAAACACACTTATTTTGGTTGAAAAAGTCATACTTCACATCCAACAGTCATTTAGAGTCAAAAGATTAAATGTTAAAATTTCATCATTATAAACCATTTTGGGAACGTTCGACATGCCCGGAGTCATCGTTTTTCATCCGAAAATCGATTTTTTTGGACTGTACCAAAAATGATTCAAAATGTCAATTGGATCATGCCTCATGTTGAATAACCACTTTTTAAACCCTCACAGTGACCAAAATTGCCATTTTTACAGAGTTTTGCTTACTCAAAAGCTTCAATTTTGACCCGTTTCAGGCACAGAAATGACTTTAAACACACTTATTTTAGTTGAAAAAGTCATAATTCACATCCAACAGTCATTTAGAGTCAAAAGATTAAATGTTAAAATTTCATCATTATAGACCATTTTGGGAACGTTCGACATGTCCGGAGTCATCGTTTTTCATCCGAAAATCGATTTTTTGGACTGTACCAAAAATGATTCAAAATGTCAATTGGATCATGCCTCATGTTGAATAACCACTTTTTAAACCCTCACAGTGACCAAAATTGGCATTTTTACAGAGTTTTGCTTACTCAAAAGCTTCAATTTTGACCCGTTTCAGGCACAGAAATGACTTTAAACACACTTATTTTAGTTGAAAAAGTCATAATTCACATCCAACAGTCATTTAGAGTCAAAAGATTAAATGTTAAAATTTCATCATTATAGACCATTTTGGGAACGTTCGACATGTCCGAAGTCATCGTTTTTCATCCGAAAATCGATTTTTTGGACTGTACCAAAAATGATTCAAAATGTCAATTGGATCATGCCTCATGTTGAATAACCACTTTTTAAACCCTCACAGTGACCAAAATTGCCATTTTTACAGAGTTTTGATTACTCAAAAGCTTCAATTTTGACCCGTTTCAGTCACAAAAATTACTTTAAACACACTTATTTTAGTTGAAAAAGTCATAATTCACATCCAACAGTCATTTAGAGTCAAAAGATTAAATGTTAAAATTTCATCATTATAGACCATTTTGGGAACGTTCGACATGTCCGGAGTCATCGTTTTTCATCCGAAAATAGATTTTTGGGAATGTACCAAAAATGATTCAAAATGTCAATTGGATCGTGCCTCATGTTGAATAACCACTTTTTAAACCCTCACAGTGACCAAAATTGCCATTTTTACAGAGTTTTGCTTACTCAAAAGCTTCAATTTTGACCCGTTTCAGTCACAGAAATGACTTTAAACACACTTATTTTAGTTGAAAAAGTCATACTTCACATCCAACAGTCATTTAGAGTCAAAAGATTAAATGTTAAAATTTCATCATTATAGACCATTTTGGGAACGTTCGACATGTCCGGAGTCATCATTTTTCATCCGAAAATCGATTTTTTGGACGGTACCAAAAATGATTCAAAATGTCAATTGGATCGTGCCTCATGTTGAATAACCACTTTTTAAACCCTCACAGTGACCAAAATTGCCATTTTTACAGAGTTTTGCTTACTCAAAAGCTTCAATTTTGACCCGTTTCAGGCACAGAAATGACTTTAAACACACTTATTTTAGTTGAAAAAGTCATAATTCACATCCAACAGTCATTTAGAGTCAAAAGATTAAATGTTAAAATTTCATCATTATAGACCATTTTGGGAACGTTCGACATGTCCGGAGTCATCGTTTTTCATCCGAAAATCGATTTTTTGGACTGTACCAAAAATGATTCAAAATGTCAATTGGATCATGCCTCATGTTGAATAACCACTTTTTAAACCCTCACAGTGACCAAAATTGCCATTTTTACAGAGTTTTGTTTACTCAAAAGCGATAATTTTGACCCGTTTCAGGCACAGAAATGACTTTAAACACACTTATTTTAGTTGAAAAAGTCATAATTCACATCCAACAGTCATTTAGAGTCAAAAGATTAAATGTTAAAATTTCATCATTATAGACCATTTTGGGAACGTTCGACATGTCCGGAGTCATTGTTTTTCATCCGAAAATTGATTTTTTGGACTGTACCAAAAATGATTCAAAATGTCAATTGGATCGTGCCTCATGTTGAATAACCACTTTTTAAACCCTCACAGTGACCAAAATGGCCATTTTTACAGAGTTTTGCTTACTCAAAAGCTCAATTTTGACCTGTTTCAGTCACAGAAATGACTTTAAACACACTTATTTTAGTTGAAAAAGTCATAATTCACATCCAACAGTCATTTAGAGTCAAAAGATAAAATGTTAAAATTTCATCATTATAGACCATTTTGGGAACGTTCGACATGTCCGGAGTCATCGTTTTTCATCCGAAAATCGATTTTTTGGACTGTACCAAAAATGATTCAAAATGTCAATTGGATCATGCCTCATGTTGAATAACCACTTTTTAAACCCTCACAGTGACCAAAATTGCCATTTTTACAGAGTTTTGCTTACTCAAAAGCTTCAATTTTGACCCGTTTCAGGCACAGAAATGACTTTAAACACACTTATTTTAGTTGAAAAAGTCATAATTCACATCCAACAGTCATTTAGAGTCAAAAGATTAAATGTTAAAATTTCATCATTATAGACCATTTTGGGAACGTTCGACATGTCCGGAGTCATCGTTTTTCATCCGAAAATCGATTTTTTGGACTGTACCAAAAATGATTCAAAATGTCAATTGGATCATGCCTCATGTTGAATAACCCCTTTTTAAACCCTCACAGTGACCAAAATTGGCATTTTTACAGAGTTTTGCTTACTCAAAAGCTTCAATTTTGACCCGTTTCAGGCACAGAAATGACTTTAAACACACTTATTTTAGTTGAAAAAGTCATAATTCACATCCAACAGTCATTTAGAGTCAAAAGATTAAATGTTAAAATTTCATCATTATAGACCATTTTGGGAACGTTCGACATGTCCGAAGTCATCGTTTTTCATCCGAAAATCGATTTTTTGGACTGTACCAAAAATGATTCAAAATGTCAATTGGATCATGCCTCATGTTGAATAACCACTTTTTAAACCCTCACAGTGACCAAAATTGCCATTTTTACAGAGTTTTGATTACTCAAAAGCTTCAATTTTGACCCGTTTCAGTCACAAAAATTACTTTAAACACACTTATTTTAGTTGAAAAAGTCATAATTCACATCCAACAGTCATTTAGAGTCAAAAGATTAAATGTTAAAATTTCATCATTATAGACCATTTTGGGAACGTTCGACATGTCCGGAGTCATCGTTTTTCATCCGAAAATTGATTTTTTGGACTGTACCAAAAATGATTCAAAATGTCAATTGGATCATGCCTCATGTTGAATAACCACTTTTTAAACCCTCACAGTGACCAAAATTGCCATTTTTACAGAGTTTTGCTTACTCAAAAGCTTCAATTTTGACCCGTTTCAGGCACAGAAATGACTTTAAACACACTTATTTTAGTTGAAAAAGTCATAATTCACATCCAACAGTCATTTAGAGTCAAAAGATTAAATGTTAAAATTTCATCATTATAGACCATTTTGGGAACGTTCGACATGTCCGGAGTCATTGTTTTTCATCCGAAAATTGATTTTTTGGACTGTACCAAAAATGATTCAAAATGTCAATTGGATCGTGCCTCATGTTGAATAACCACTTTTTAAACCCTCACAGTGACCAAAATGGCCATTTTTACAGAGTTTTGCTTACTCAAAAGCTTCAATTTTGACCCGTTTCAGTCACAGAAATGACTTTAAACACACTTATTTTAGTTGAAAAAGTCATAATTCACATCCAACAGTCATTTAGAGTCAAAAGATTAAATGTTAAAATTTCATCATTATAGACCATTTTGGGAACGTTCGACATGTCCGGAGTCATCGTTTTTCATCCGAAAATCGATTTTTTGGACTGTACCAAAAATGATTCAAAATGTCAATTGGATCGTGCCTCATGTTGAATAACCACTTTTTAAACCCTCACAGTGACCAAAATGGCCATTTTTACAGAGTTTTGCTTACTCAAAAGCTTCAATTTTGACCCGTTTCAGTCACAGAAATGACTTTAAACACACTTATTTTAGTTGAAAAAGTCATAATTCACATCCAACAGTCATTTAGAGTCAAAAGATTAAATGTTAAAATTTCATCATTATAGACCATTTTGGGAACGTTCGACATGTCCGGAGTCATTGTTTTTCATCC
Organism: Lissotriton vulgaris; assembly: GCF_964263255.1. Taxonomy (NCBI): domain Eukaryota; kingdom Metazoa; phylum Chordata; class Amphibia; order Caudata; family Salamandridae; genus Lissotriton; species Lissotriton vulgaris. The sequence goes on from NW_028241909.1 coordinate 6,231, forward strand.
GAAAATTGATTTTTTGGACTGTACCAAAAATGATTCAAAATGTCAATTGGATCGTGCCTCATGTTGAATAACCACTTTTTAAACCCTCACAGTGACCAAAATGGCCATTTTTACAGAGTTTTGCTTACTCAAAAGCTTCAATTTTGACCCGTTTCAGTCACAGAAATGACTTTAAACACACTTATTTTAGTTGAAAAAGTCATAATTCACATCCAACAGTCATTTAGAGTCAAAAGATTAAATGTTAAAATTTCATCATTATAGACCATTTTGGGAACGTTCGACATGTCCGGAGTCATCGTTTTTCATCCGAAAATCGATTTTTTGGACTGTACCAAAAATGATTCAAAATGTCAATTGGATCATGCCTCATGCTGAATAACCACTTTTTAAACCCTCACAGTGACCAAAATTGCCATTTTTACAGAGTTTTGCTTACTCAAAAGCTTCAATTTTGACCCGTTTCAGGCACAGAAATGACTTTAAACACACTTGTTTTAGTTGAAAAAGTCATAATTCACATCCAACAGTCATTTAGAGTCAAAAGATTAAATGTTAAAATTTCATTATTATAGACCATTTTGGGAACGTTCGACATGTCCGGAGTCATCGTTTTTCATCCGAAAATCGATTTTTTTGGACTGTACCAAAAATGATTCAAAATGTCAATTGGATCATGCCTCATGTTGAATAACCACTTTTTAAACCCTCACAGTGACCAAAATGGCCATTTTTACAAAGTTTTGCTTACTCAAAAGCTTCAATTTTGACCCGTTTCAGTCACAGAAATGACTTTAAACACACTTATTTTAGTTGAAAAAGTCATAATTCACATCCAACAGTCATTTAGAGTCAAAAGATTAAATGTTAAAATTTCATCATTATAGACCATTTTGGGAACGTTCGACATGTCCGGAGTCATTGTTTTTCATCCGAAAATTGATTTTTTGGACTGTACCAAAAATGATTCAAAATGTCAATTGGATCGTGCCTCATGTTGAATAACCACTTTTTAAACCCTCACAGTGACCAAAATGGCCATTTTTACAGAGTTTTGCTTACTCAAAAGCTTCAATTTTGACCCGTTTCAGTCACAGAAATGACTTTAAACACACTTATTTTAGTTGAAAAAGTCATAATTCACATCCAACAGTCATTTAGAGTCAAAAGATTAAATGTTAAAATTTCATCATTATAGACCATTTTGGGAACGTTCGACATGTCCGGAGTCATCGTTTTTCATCCGAAAATCGATTTTTTGGACTGTACCAAAAATGATTCAAAATGTCAATTGGATCATGCCTCATGCTGAATAACCACTTTTTAAACCCTCACAGTGACCAAAATTGCCATTTTTACAGAGTTTTGCTTACTCAAAAGCTTCAATTTTGACCCGTTTCAGGCACAGAAATGACTTTAAACACACTTGTTTTAGTTGAAAAAGTCATAATTCACATCCAACAGTCATTTAGAGTCAAAAGATTAAATGTTAAAATTTCATTATTATAGACCATTTTGGGAACGTTCGACATGTCCGGAGTCATCGTTTTTCATCCGAAAATCGATTTTTTTGGACTGTACCAAAAATGATTCAAAATGTCAATTGGATCATGCCTCATGTTGAATAACCACTTTTTAAACCCTCACAGTGACCAAAATGGCCATTTTTACAAAGTTTTGCTTACTCAAAAGCTTCAATTTTGACCCGTTTCAGTCACAGAAATGACTTTAAACACACTTATTTTAGTTGAAAAAGTCATAATTCACATCCAACAGTCATTTAGAGTCAAAAGATTAAATGTTAAAATTTCATCATTATAGACCATTTTGGGAACGTTCGACATGTCCGGAGTCATCGTTTTTCATCCGAAAATCGATTTTTTGGACTGTACCAAAAATGATTCAAAATGTCAATTGGATCATGCCTCATGTTGAATAACCACTTTTTAAACCCTCACAGTGACCAAAATGGCCATTTTTACAGAGTTTTGCTTAGTCAAAAGCTTCAATTTTGACCCGTTTCAGGCACAGAAATGACTTTAAACACACTTATTTTAGTTGAAAAAGTCATAATTCACATCCAACAGTCATTTAGAGTCAAAAGATTAAATGTTAAAATTTCATCATTATAGACCATTTTGGGAACGTTCGACATGTCCGGAGTCATCGTTTTTCATCCGAAAATCGATTTTTTGGACTGTACCAAAAATGATTCAAAATGTCAATTGGATCATGCCTCATGTTGAATAACCACTTTTTAAACCCTCACAGTGAAAAAAATTGCCATTTTTACAGAGTTTTGATTACTCAAAAGCTTCAATTTTGACCCGTTTCAGTCACAAAAATTACTTTAAACACACTTATTTTAGTTGAAAAAGTCATAATTCACATCCAACAGTCATTTAGAGTCAAAAGATTAAATGTTAAAATTTCATCATTATAGACCATTTTGGGAACGTTCGACATGTCCGGAGTCATCGTTTTTCATCCGAAAATAGATTTTTTGGAATGTACCAAAAATGATTCAAAATGTCAATTGGATCGTGCCTCATGTTGAATAACCACTTTTTAAACCCTCACAGTGACCAAAATTGCCATTTTTACAGAGTTTTGCTTACTCAAAAGCTTCAATTTTGACCCGTTTCAGTCACAGAAATGACTTTAAACACACTTATTTTAGTTGAAAAAGTCATACTTCACATCCAACAGTCATTTAGAGTCAAAAGATTAAATGTTAAAATTTCATCATTATAGACCATTTTGGGAACGTTCGACATGTCCGGAGTCATCGTTTTTCCTCCGAAAATAGATTTTTTGGACTGTACTAATAATGATTCAAAATGTCAATTGGATCGTGCCTCATGTTGAATAACCACTTTTTAAACCCTCACAGTGACCAAAATGGCCATTTTTACAGAGTTTTGCTTACTCAAAAGCTTCCATTTTGACCCGTTTCAGGCACAGAAAGGACTTTAAACACACTTATTTTAGTTGAAAAAGTCATAATTCACATCCAACAGTCATTTAGAGTCAAAAGATTAAATGTTAAAATTTCATCATTATAGACCATTTTGGGAACGTTCGACATGTCCGGAGTCATCGTTTTTCATCCGAAAATAGATTTTTTGGACTGTACTAAAAATGATTCAAAATGTCAATTGGATCGTGCCTCATGTTGAATAACCACTTTTTAAACCCTCACAGTGACCAAAATGGCCATTTTTACAGAGTTTTGCTTACTCAAAAGCTTCAATTTTGACCCGTTTCAGGCACAGAAATGACTTTAAACACACTTATTTTGGTTGAAAAAGTCATACTTCACATCCAACAGTCATTTAGAGTCAAAAGATTAAATGTTAAAATTTCATCATTATAAACCATTTTGGGAACGTTCGACATGCCCGGAGTCATCGTTTTTCATCCGAAAATCGATTTTTTTGGACTGTACCAAAAATGATTCAAAATGTCAATTGGATCATGCCTCATGTTGAATAACCACTTTTTAAACCCTCACAGTGACCAAAATTGCCATTTTTACAGAGTTTTGCTTACTCAAAAGCTTCAATTTTGACCCGTTTCAGGCACAGAAATGACTTTAAACACACTTATTTTAGTTGAAAAAGTCATAATTCACATCCAACAGTCATTTAGAGTCAAAAGATTAAATGTTAAAATTTCATCATTATAGACCATTTTGGGAACGTTCGACATGTCCGGAGTCATCGTTTTTCATCCGAAAATCGATTTTTTGGACTGTACCAAAAATGATTCAAAATGTCAATTGGATCATGCCTCATGTTGAATAACCACTTTTTAAACCCTCACAGTGACCAAAATTGGCATTTTTACAGAGTTTTGCTTACTCAAAAGCTTCAATTTTGACCCGTTTCAGGCACAGAAATGACTTTAAACACACTTATTTTAGTTGAAAAAGTCATAATTCACATCCAACAGTCATTTAGAGTCAAAAGATTAAATGTTAAAATTTCATCATTATAGACCATTTTGGGAACGTTCGACATGTCCGAAGTCATCGTTTTTCATCCGAAAATCGATTTTTTGGACTGTACCAAAAATGATTCAAAATGTCAATTGGATCATGCCTCATGTTGAATAACCACTTTTTAAACCCTCACAGTGACCAAAATTGCCATTTTTACAGAGTTTTGATTACTCAAAAGCTTCAATTTTGACCCGTTTCAGTCACAAAAATTACTTTAAACACACTTATTTTAGTTGAAAAAGTCATAATTCACATCCAACAGTCATTTAGAGTCAAAAGATTAAATGTTAAAATTTCATCATTATAGACCATTTTGGGAACGTTCGACATGTCCGGAGTCATCGTTTTTCATCCGAAAATAGATTTTTTGGAATGTACCAAAAATGATTCAAAATGTCAATTGGATCGTGCCTCATGTTGAATAACCACTTTTTAAACCCTCACAGTGACCAAAATTGCCATTTTTACAGAGTTTTGCTTACTCAAAAGCTTCAATTTTGACCCGTTTCAGTCACAGAAATGACTTTAAACACACTTATTTTAGTTGAAAAAGTCATACTTCACATCCAACAGTCATTTAGAGTCAAAAGATTAAATGTTAAAATTTCATCATTATAGACCATTTTGGGAACGTTCGACATGTCCGGAGTCATCATTTTTCATCCGAAAATCGATTTTTTGGACGGTACCAAAAATGATTCAAAATGTCAATTGGATCGTGCCTCATGTTGAATAACCACTTTTTAAACCCTCACAGTGACCAAAATTGCCATTTTTACAGAGTTTTGCTTACTCAAAAGCTTCAATTTTGACCCGTTTCAGGCACAGAAATGACTTTAAACACACTTATTTTAGTTGAAAAAGTCATAATTCACATCCAACAGTCATTTAGAGTCAAAAGATTAAATGTTAAAATTTCATCATTATAGACCATTTTGGGAACGTTCGACATGTCCGGAGTCATCGTTTTTCATCCGAAAATCGATTTTTTGGACTGTACCAAAAATGATTCAAAATGTCAATTGGATCATGCCTCATGTTGAATAACCACTTTTTAAACCCTCACAGTGACCAAAATTGCCATTTTTACAGAGTTTTGTTTACTCAAAAGCGATAATTTTGACCCGTTTCAGGCACAGAAATGACTTTAAACACACTTATTTTAGTTGAAAAAGTCATAATTCACATCCAACAGTCATTTAGAGTCAAAAGATTAAATGTTAAAATTTCATCATTATAGACCATTTTGGGAACGTTCGACATGTCCGGAGTCATTGTTTTTCATCCGAAAATTGATTTTTTGGACTGTACCAAAAATGATTCAAAATGTCAATTGGATCGTGCCTCATGTTGAATAACCACTTTTTAAACCCTCACAGTGACCAAAATGGCCATTTTTACAGAGTTTTGCTTACTCAAAAGCTCAATTTTGACCTGTTTCAGTCACAGAAATGACTTTAAACACACTTATTTTAGTTGAAAAAGTCATAATTCACATCCAACAGTCATTTAGAGTCAAAAGATTAAATGTTAAAATTTCATCATTATAGACCATTTTGGGAACGTTCGACATGTCCGGAGTCATCGTTTTTCATCCGAAAATCGATTTTTTGGACTGTACCAAAAATGATTCAAAATGTCAATTGGATCATGCCTCATGTTGAATAACCACTTTTTAAACCCTCACAGTGACCAAAATTGCCATTTTTACAGGGTTTTGCTTACTCAAAAGCTTCAATTTTGACCCGTTTCAGGCACAGAAATGACTTTAAACACACTTGTTTTAGTTGAAAAAGTCATAATTCACATCCAACAGTCATTTAGAGTCAAAAGATTAAATGTTAAAATTTCATTATTATAGACCATTTTGGGAACGTTCGACATGTCCGGAGTCATCGTTTTTCATCCGAAAATCGATTTTTTTGGACTGTACCAAAAATGATTCAAAATGTCAATTGGATCATGCCTCATGTTGAATAACCACTTTTTAAACCCTCACAGTGACCAAAATTGCCATTTTTACAGAGTTTTGCTTACTCAAAAGCTTCAATTTTGACCCGTTTCAGGCACAGAAATGACTTTAAACACACTTATTTTAGTTGAAAAAGTCATAATTCACATCCAACAGTCATTTAGAGTCAAAAGATTAAATGTTAAAATTTCATCATTATAGACCATTTTGGGAACGTTCGACATGTCCGGAGTCATCGTTTTTCATCCGAAAATCGATTTTTTGGACTGTACCAAAAATGATTCAAAATGTCAATTGGATCATGCCTCATGTTGAATAACCACTTTTTAAACCCTCACAGTGACCAAAATTGGCATTTTTACAGAGTTTTGCTTACTCAAAAGCTTCAATTTTGACCCGTTTCAGGCACAGAAATGACTTTAAACACACTTATTTTAGTTGAAAAAGTCATAATTCACATCCAACAGTCATTTAGAGTCAAAAGATTAAATGTTAAAATTTCATCATTATAGACCATTTTGGGAACGTTCGACATGTCCGAAGTCATCGTTTTTCATCCGAAAATCGATTTTTTGGACTGTACCAAAAATGATTCAAAATGTCAATTGGATCATGCCTCATGTTGAATAACCACTTTTTAAACCCTCACAGTGACCAAAATTGCCATTTTTACAGAGTTTTGATTACTCAAAAGCTTCAATTTTGTCCCGTTTCAGTCACAAAAATTACTTTAAACACACTTATTTTAGTTGAAAAAGTCATAATTCACATCCAACAGTCATTTAGAGTCAAAAGATTAAATGTTAAAATTTCATCATTATAGACCATTTTGGGAACGTTCGACATGTCCGGAGTCATCGTTTTTCATCCGAAAATTGATTTTTTGGACTGTACCAAAAATGATTCAAAATGTCAATTGGATCATGCCTCATGTTGAATAACCACTTTTTAAACCCTCACAGTGACCAAAATTGCCATTTTTACAGAGTTTTGCTTACTCAAAAGCTTCAATTTTGACCCGTTTCAGGCACAGAAATGACTTTAAACACACTTATTTTAGTTGAAAAAGTCATAATTCACATCCAACAGTCATTTAGAGTCAAAAGATTAAATGTTAAAATTTCATCATTATAGACCATTTTGGGAACGTTCGACATGTCCGGAGTCATTGTTTTTCATCCGAAAATTGATTTTTTGGACTGTACCAAAAATGATTCAAAATGTCAATTGGATCGTGCCTCATGTTGAATAACCACTTTTTAAACCCTCACAGTGACCAAAATGGCCATTTTTACAGAGTTTTGCTTACTCAAAAGCTTCAATTTTGACCCGTTTCAGTCACAGAAATGACTTTAAACACACTTATTTTAGTTGAAAAAGTCATAATTCACATCCAACAGTCATTTAGAGTCAAAAGATTAAATGTTAAAATTTCATCATTATAGACCATTTTGGGAACGTTCGACATGTCCGGAGTCATCGTTTTTCATCCGAAAATCGATTTTTTGGACTGTACCAAAAATGATTCAAAATGTCAATTGGATCGTGCCTCATGTTGAATAACCACTTTTTAAACCCTCACAGTGACCAAAATGGCCATTTTTACAGAGTTTTGCTTACTCAAAAGCTTCAATTTTGACCCGTTTCAGTCACAGAAATGACTTTAAACACACTTATTTTAGTTGAAAAAGTCATAATTCACATCCAACAGTCATTTAGAGTCAAAAGATTGAATGTTAAAATTTCATCATTATAGACCATTTTGGGAACGTTCGACATGTCCGGAGTCATCGTTTTTCATCCGAAAATTGATTTTTTGGACTGTACCAAAAATGATTCAAAATGTCAATTGGATCATGCCTCATGTTGAATAACCACTTTTTAAACCCTCACAGTGACCAAAATTGCCATTTTTACAGAGTTTTGTTTACTCAAAAGCGATAATTTTGACCCGTTTCAGGCACAGAAATGACTTTAAACACACTTATTTTAGTTGAAAAAGTCATAATTCACATCCAACAGTCATTTAGAGTCAAAAGATTAAATGTTAAAATTTCATCATTATAGACCATTTTGGGAACGTTCGACATGTCCGGAGTCATTGTTTTTCATCCGAAAATTGATTTTTTGGACTGTACCAAAAATGATTCAAAATGTCAATTGGATCGTGCCTCATGTTGAATAACCACTTTTTAAACCCTCACAGTGACCAAAATGGCCATTTTTACAGAGTTTTGCTTACTCAAAAGCTTCAATTTTGACCCGTTTCAGTCACAGAAATGACTTTAAACACACTTATTTTAGTTGAAAAAGTCATAATTCACATCCAACAGTCATTTAGAGTCAAAAGATTAAATGTTAAAATTTCATCATTATAGACCATTTTGGGAACGTTCGACATGTCCGGAGTCATCGTTTTTCATCCGAAAATCGATTTTTTGGACTGTACCAAAAATGATTCAAAATGTCAATTGGATCATGCCTCATGCTGAATAACCACTTTTTAAACCCTCACAGTGACCAAAATTGCCATTTTTACAGAGTTTTGCTTACTCAAAAGCTTCAATTTTGACCCGTTTCAGGCACAGAAATGACTTTAAACACACTTGTTTTAGTTGAAAAAGTCATAATTCACATCCAACAGTCATTTAGAGTCAAAAGATTAAATGTTAAAATTTCATTATTATAGACCATTTTGGGAACGTTCGACATGTCCGGAGTCATCGTTTTTCATCCGAAAATCGATTTTTTTGGACTGTACCAAAAATGATTCAAAATGTCAATTGGATCATGCCTCATGTTGAATAACCACTTTTTAAACCCTCACAGTGACCAAAATGGCCATTTTTACAAAGTTTTGCTTACTCAAAAGCTTCAATTTTGACCCGTTTCAGTCACAGAAATGACTTTAAACACACTTATTTTAGTTGAAAAAGTCATAATTCACATCCAACAGTCATTTAGAGTCAAAAGATTAAATGTTAAAATTTCATCATTATAGACCATTTTGGGAACGTTCGACATGTCCGGAGTCATCGTTTTTCATCCGAAAATCGATTTTTTGGACTGTACCAAAAATGATTCAAAATGTCAATTGGATCATGCCTCATGTTGAATAACCACTTTTTAAACCCTCACAGTGACCAAAATGGCCATTTTTACAGAGTTTTGCTTAGTCAAAAGCTTCAATTTTGACCCGTTTCAGGCACAGAAATGACTTTAAACACACTTATTTTAGTTGAAAAAGTCATAATTCACATCCAACAGTCATTTAGAGTCAAAAGATTAAATGTTAAAATTTCATCATTATAGACCATTTTGGGAACGTTCGACATGTCCGGAGTCATCGTTTTTCATCCGAAAATCGATTTTTTGGACTGTACCAAAAATGATTCAAAATGTCAATTGGATCATGCCTCATGTTGAATAACCACTTTTTAAACCCTCACAGTGAAAAAAATTGCCATTTTTACAGAGTTTTGATTACTCAAAAGCTTCAATTTTGACCCGTTTCAGTCACAAAAATTACTTTAAACACACTTATTTTAGTTGAAAAAGTCATAATTCACATCCAACAGTCATTTAGAGTCAAAAGATTAAATGTTAAAATTTCATCATTATAGACCATTTTGGGAACGTTCGACATGTCCGGAGTCATCGTTTTTCATCCGAAAATAGATTTTTTGGAATGTACCAAAAATGATTCAAAATGTCAATTGGATCGTGCCTCATGTTGAATAACCACTTTTTAAACCCTCACAGTGACCAAAATTGCCATTTTTACAGAGTTTTGCTTACTCAAAAGCTTCAATTTTGACCCGTTTCAGTCACAGAAATGACTTTAAACACACTTATTTTAGTTGAAAAAGTCATACTTCACATCCAACAGTCATTTAGAGTCAAAAGATTAAATGTTAAAATTTCATCATTATAGACCATTTTGGGAACGTTCGACATGTCCGGAGTCATCATTTTTCATCCGAAAATCGATTTTTTGGACGGTACCAAAAATGATTCAAAATGTCAATTGGATCGTGCCTCATGTTGAATAACCACTTTTTAAACCCTCACAGTGACCAAAATTGCCATTTTTACAGAGTTTTGCTTACTCAAAAGCTTCAATTTTGACCCGTTTCAGGCACAGAAATGACTTTAAACACACTTATTTTAGTTGAAAAAGTCATAATTCACATCCAACAGTCATTTAGAGTCAAAAGATTAAATGTTAAAATTTCATCATTATAGACCATTTTGGGAACGTTCGACATGTCCGGAGTCATCGTTTTTCATCCGAAAATCGATTTTTTGGACTGTACCAAAAATGATTCAAAATGTCAATTGGATCATGCCTCATGTTGAATAACCACTTTTTAAACCCTCACAGTGACCAAAATTGCCATTTTTACAGAGTTTTGTTTACTCAAAAGCGATCATTTTGACCCGTTTCAGGCACAGAAATGACTTTAAACACACTTATTTTAGTTGAAAAAGTCATAATTCACATCCAACAGTCATTTAGAGTCAAAAGATTAAATGTTAAAATTTCATCATTATAGACCATTTTGGGAACGTTCGACATGTCCGGAGTCATTGTTTTTCATCCGAAAATTGATTTTTTGGACTGTACCAAAAATGATTCAAAATGTCAATTGGATCGTGCCTCATGTTGAATAACCACTTTTTAAACCCTCACAGTGACCAAAATGGCCATTTTTACAGAGTTTTGCTTACTCAAAAGCTTCAATTTTGACCCGTTTCAGTCACAGAAATGACTTTAAACACACTTATTTTAGTTGAAAAAGTCATAATTCACATCCAACAGTCATTTAGAGTCAAAAGATTAAATGTTAAAATTTCATCATTATAGACCATTTTGGGAACGTTCGACATGTCCGGAGTCATCGTTTTTCATCCGAAAATCGATTTTTTGGACTGTACCAAAAATGATTCAAAATGTCTATTGGATCATGCCTCATGTTGAATAACCACTTTTTAAACCCTCACAGTGACCAAAATTGCCATTTTTACAGAGTTTTGCTTACTCAAAAGCTTCAATTTTGACCCGTTTCAGGCACAGAAATGACTTTAAACACACTTGTTTTAGTTGAAAAAGTCATAATTCACATCCAACAGTCATTTAGAGTCAAAAGATTAAATGTTAAAATTTCATTATTATAGACCATTTTGGGAACGTTCGACATGTCCGGAGTCATCGTTTTCATCCGAAAATCGATTTTTTTGGACTGTACCAAAAATGATTCAAAATGTCAATTGGATCATGCCTCATGTTGAATAACCACTTTTTAAACCCTCACAGTGACCAAAATTGCCATTTTTACAGAGTTTTGCTTACTCAAAAGCTTCAATTTTGACCCGTTTCAGGCACAGAAATGACTTTAACACACTTATTTTAGTTGAAAAAGTCATAATTCACATCCAACAGTCATTTAGAGTCAAAAGATTAAATGTTAAAATTTCATCATTATAGACCATTTTGGGAACGTTCGACATGTCCGGAGTCATCGTTTTTCATCCGAAAATTGATTTTTTGGACTGTACCAAAAATGATTCAAAATGTCAATTGGATCGTGCCTCATGTTGAATAACCACATTTTAAACCCTTACAGTGACCAAAATTGCCATTTTTACAGAGTTTTGCTTACTCAAAAGCTTCCATTTTGACCCGTTTCAGGCACAGAAAGGACTTTAAACACACTTATTTTAGTTGAAAAAGTCATAATTCACATCCAACAGTCATTTAGAGTCAAAAGATTAAATGTTAAAATTTCATCATTATAGACCATTTTGGGAACGTTCCCGGAGTCATCGTTTTTCCTCCGAAAATAGATTTTTTGGACTGTACTAAAAATGATTCAAAATGTCAATTGGATCGTGCCTCATGTTGAATAACCACTTTTTAAACCCTCACAGTGACCAAAATGGCCATTTTTACAGAGTTTTGCTTACTCAAAAGCTTCCATTTTGACCCGTTTCAGGCACAGAAAGGACTTTAAACACACTTATTTTAGTTGAAAAAGTCATAATTCACATCCAACAGTCATTTAGAGTCAAAAGATTAAATGTTAAAATTTCATCATTATAGACCATTTTGGGAACGTTCGACATGTCCGGAGTCATCGTTTTTCATCCGAAAATAGATTTTTTGGACTGTACTAAAAATGATTCAAAATGTCAATTGGATCGTGCCTCATGTTGAATAACCACTTTTTAAACCCTCACAGTGACCAAAATGGCCATTTTTACAGAGTTTTGCTTACTCAAAAGCTTCAATTTTGACCCGTTTCAGGCACAGAAATGACTTTAAACACACTTATTTTGGTTGAAAAAGTCATACTTCACATCCAACAGTCATTTAGAGTCAAAAGATTAAATGTTAAAATTTCATCATTATAGACCATTTTGGGAACGTTCGACATGCCCGGAGTCATCGTTTTTCATCCGAAAATCGATTTTTTTGGACTGTACCAAAAATGATTCAAAATGTCAATTGGATCATGCCTCATGTTGAATAACCACTTTTTAAACCCTCACAGTGACCAAAATTGCCATTTTTACAGAGTTTTGCTTACTCAAAAGCTTCAATTTTGACCCGTTTCAGGCACAGAAATGACTTTAAACACACTTATTTTAGTTGAAAAAGTCATAATTCACATCCAACAGTCATTTAGAGTCAAAAGATTAAATGTTAAAATTTCATCATTATAGACCATTTTGGGAACGTTCGACATGTCCGGAGTCATCGTTTTTCATCCGAAAATCGATTTTTTGGACTGTACCAAAAATGATTCAAAATGTCAATTGGATCATGCCTCATGTTGAATAACCACTTTTTAAACCCTCACAGTGACCAAAATTGCCATTTTTACAGAGTTTTGCTTACTCAAAAGCTTCAATTTTGACCCGTTTCAGGCACAGAAATGACTTTAAACACACTTATTTTAGTTGAAAAAGTCATAATTCACATCCAACAGTCATTTAGAGTCAAAAGATTAAATGTTAAAATTCATCATTAAAGACCATTTTGGGAACGTTCGACATGTCCGGAGTCATCGTTTTTCATCCGAAAATCGATTTTTTGGACTGTACCAAAAATGATTCAAAATGTCAATTGGATCGTGCCTCATGTTGAATAACCACTTTTTAAACCCTCACAGTGACCAAAATGGCCATTTTTACAAAGTTTTGCTTACTCAAAAGCTTCAATTTTGACCCGTTTCAGTCACAGAAATGACTTTAAACACACTTATTTTAGTTGAAAATGTCATAATTCACATCCAACAGTCATTTAGAGTCAAAAGATTAAATGTTAAAATTTCATCATTATAGACCATTTTGGGAACGTTCGACATGTCCGGAGTCATCGTTTTTCATCCGAAAATCGATTTTTTGGACTGTACCAAAAATGATTCAAAATGTCAATTGGATCATGCCTCATGTTGAATAACCACTTTTTAAACCCTCACAGTGACCAAAATTGCCATTTTTACAGAGTTTTGATTACTCAAAAGCTTCAATTTTGACCCGTTTCAGTCACAAAAATTACTTTAAACACACTTATTTTAGTTGAAAAAGTCATAATTCACATCCAACAGTCATTTAGAGTCAAAAGATTAAATGTTAAAATTTCATCATTATAGACCATTTTGGGAACGTTCGACATGTCCGGAGTCATCGTTTTTCATCCGAAAATTGATTTTTTGGACTGTACCAAAAATGATTCAAAATGTCAATTGGATCATGCCTCATGTTGAATAACCACTTTTTAAACCCTCACAGTGACCAAAATTGCCATTTTTACAGAGTTTTGCTTACTCAAAAGCTTCAATTTTGACCCGTTTCAGGCACAGAAATGACTTTAAACACACTTATTTTAGTTGAAAAAGTCATACTTCACATCCAACAGTCATTTAGAGTCAAAAGATTAAATGTTAAAATTTCATCATTATAGACCATTTTGGGAACGTTCGACATGTCCGGAGTCATCATTTTTCATCCGAAAATCGATTTTTTGGACGGTACCAAAAATGATTCAAAATGTCAATTGGATCGTGCCTCATGTTGAATAACCACTTTTTAAACCCTCACAGTGACCAAAATTGCCATTTTTACAGAGTTTTGCTTACTCAAAAGCTTCAATTTTGACCCGTTTCAGGCACAGAAATGACTTTAAACACACTTATTTTAGTTGAAAAAGTCATAATTCACATCCAACAGTCATTTAGAGTCAAAAGATTAAATGTTAAAATTTCATCATTATAGACCATTTTGGGAACGTTCGACATGTCCGGAGTCATCGTTTTTCATCCGAAAATCGATTTTTTGGACTGTACCAAAAATGATTCAAAATGTCAATTGGATCATGCCTCATGTTGAATAACCACTTTTTAAACCCTCACAGTGACCAAAATTGCCATTTTTACAGAGTTTTGTTTACTCAAAAGCGATCATTTTGACCCGTTTCAGGCACAGAAATGACTTTAAACACACTTATTTTAGTTGAAAAAGTCATAATTCACATCCAACAGTCATTTAGAGTCAAAAGATTAAATGTTAAAATTTCATCATTATAGACCATTTTGGGAACGTTCGACATGTCCGGAGTCATTGTTTTTCATCCGAAAATTGATTTTTTGGACTGTACCAAAAATGATTCAAAATGTCAATTGGATCGTGCCTCATGTTGAATAACCACTTTTTAAACCCTCACAGTGACCAAAATGGCCATTTTTACAGAGTTTTGCTTACTCAAAAGCTTCAATTTTGACCCGTTTCAGTCACAGAAATGACTTTAAACACACTTATTTTAGTTGAAAAAGTCATAATTCACATCCAACAGTCATTTAGAGTCAAAAGATTAAATGTTAAAATTTCATCATTATAGACCATTTTGGGAACGTTCGACATGTCCGGAGTCATCGTTTTTCATCCGAAAATCGATTTTTTGGACTGTACCAAAAATGATTCAAAATGTCTATTGGATCATGCCTCATGTTGAATAACCACTTTTTAAACCCTCACAGTGACCAAAATTGCCATTTTTACAGAGTTTTGCTTACTCAAAAGCTTCAATTTTGACCCGTTTCAGGCACAGAAATGACTTTAAACACACTTGTTTTAGTTGAAAAAGTCATAATTCACATCCAACAGTCATTTAGAGTCAAAAGATTAAATGTTAAAATTTCATTATTATAGACCATTTTGGGAACGTTCGACATGTCCGGAGTCATCGTTTTCATCCGAAAATCGATTTTTTTGGACTGTACCAAAAATGATTCAAAATGTCAATTGGATCATGCCTCATGTTGAATAACCACTTTTTAAACCCTCACAGTGACCAAAATTGCCATTTTTACAGAGTTTTGCTTACTCAAAAGCTTCAATTTTGACCCGTTTCAGGCACAGAAATGACTTTAACACACTTATTTTAGTTGAAAAAGTCATAATTCACATCCAACAGTCATTTAGAGTCAAAAGATTAAATGTTAAAATTTCATCATTATAGACCATTTTGGGAACGTTCGACATGTCCGGAGTCATCGTTTTTCATCCGAAAATTGATTTTTTGGACTGTACCAAAAATGATTCAAAATGTCAATTGGATCGTGCCTCATGTTGAATAACCACATTTTAAACCCTCACAGTGACCAAAATTGCCATTTTTACAGAGTTTTGCTTACTCAAAAGCTTCCATTTTGACCCGTTTCAGGCACAGAAAGGACTTTAAACACACTTATTTTAGTTGAAAAAGTCATAATTCACATCCAACAGTCATTTAGAGTCAAAAGATTAAATGTTAAAATTTCATCATTATAGACCATTTTGGGAACGTTCCCGGAGTCATCGTTTTTCCTCCGAAAATAGATTTTTTGGACTGTACTAAAAATGATTCAAAATGTCAATTGGATCGTGCCTCATGTTGAATAACCACTTTTTAAACCCTCACAGTGACCAAAATGGCCATTTTTACAGAGTTTTGCTTACTCAAAAGCTTCCATTTTGACCCGTTTCAGGCACAGAAAGGACTTTAAACACACTTATTTTAGTTGAAAAAGTCATAATTCACATCCAACAGTCATTTAGAGTCAAAAGATTAAATGTTAAAATTTCATCATTATAGACCATTTTGGGAACGTTCGACATGTCCGGAGTCATCGTTTTTCATCCGAAAATAGATTTTTTGGACTGTACTAAAAATGATTCAAAATGTCAATTGGATCGTGCCTCATGTTGAATAACCACTTTTTAAACCCTCACAGTGACCAAAATGGCCATTTTTACAGAGTTTTGCTTACTCAAAAGCTTCAATTTTGACCCGTTTCAGGCACAGAAATGACTTTAAACACACTTATTTTGGTTGAAAAAGTCATACTTCACATCCAACAGTCATTTAGAGTCAAAAGATTAAATGTTAAAATTTCATCATTATAGACCATTTTGGGAACGTTCGACATGCCCGGAGTCATCGTTTTTCATCCGAAAATCGATTTTTTTGGACTGTACCAAAAATGATTCAAAATGTCAATTGGATCATGCCTCATGTTGAATAACCACTTTTTAAACCCTCACAGTGACCAAAATTGCCATTTTTACAGAGTTTTGCTTACTCAAAAGCTTCAATTTTGACCCGTTTCAGGCACAGAAATGACTTTAAACACACTTATTTTAGTTGAAAAAGTCATAATTCACATCCAACAGTCATTTAGAGTCAAAAGATTAAATGTTAAAATTTCATCATTATAGACCATTTTGGGAACGTTCGACATGTCCGGAGTCATCGTTTTTCATCCGAAAATCGATTTTTTGGACTGTACCAAAAATGATTCAAAATGTCAATTGGATCATGCCTCATGTTGAATAACCACTTTTTAAACCCTCACAGTGACCAAAATTGCCATTTTTACAGAGTTTTGCTTACTCAAAAGCTTCAATTTTGACCCGTTTCAGGCACAGAAATGACTTTAAACACACTTATTTTAGTTGAAAAAGTCATAATTCACATCCAACAGTCATTTAGAGTCAAAAGATTAAATGTTAAAATTCATCATTAAAGACCATTTTGGGAACGTTCGACATGTCCGGAGTCATCGTTTTTCATCCGAAAATCGATTTTTTGGACTGTACCAAAAATGATTCAAAATGTCAATTGGATCGTGCCTCATGTTGAATAACCACTTTTTAAACCCTCACAGTGACCAAAATGGCCATTTTTACAAAGTTTTGCTTACTCAAAAGCTTCAATTTTGACCCGTTTCAGTCACAGAAATGACTTTAAACACACTTATTTTAGTTGAAAATGTCATAATTCACATCCAACAGTCATTTAGAGTCAAAAGATTAAATGTTAAAATTTCATCATTATAGACCATTTTGGGAACGTTCGACATGTCCGGAGTCATCGTTTTTCATCCGAAAATCGATTTTTTGGACTGTACCAAAAATGATTCAAAATGTCAATTGGATCATGCCTCATGTTGAATAACCACTTTTTAAACCCTCACAGTGACCAAAATTGCCATTTTTACAGAGTTTTGATTACTCAAAAGCTTCAATTTTGACCCGTTTCAGTCACAAAAATTACTTTAAACACACTTATTTTAGTTGAAAAAGTCATAATTCACATCCAACAGTCATTTAGAGTCAAAAGATTAAATGTTAAAATTTCATCATTATAGACCATTTTGGGAACGTTCGACATGTCCGGAGTCATCGTTTTTCATCCGAAAATTGATTTTTTGGACTGTACCAAAAATGATTCAAAATGTCAATTGGATCATGCCTCATGTTGAATAACCACTTTTTAAACCCTCACAGTGACCAAAATTGCCATTTTTACAGAGTTTTGCTTACTCAAAAGCTTCAATTTTGACCCGTTTCAGGCACAGAAATGACTTTAAACACACTTATTTTAGTTGAAAAAGTCATAATTCACATCCAACAGTCATTTAGAGTCAAAAGATTAAATGTTAAAATTTCATCATTATAGACCATTTTGGGAACGTTCGACATGTCCGGAGTCATTGTTTTTCATCCGAAAATTGATTTTTTGGACTGTACCAAAAATGATTCAAAATGTCAATTGGATCGTGCCTCATGTTGAATAACCACTTTTTAAACCCTCACAGTGACCAAAATGGCCATTTTTACAGAGTTTTGCTTACTCAAAAGCTTCAATTTTGACCCGTTTCAGTCACAGAAATGACTTTAAACACACTTATTTTAGTTGAAAAAGTCATAATTCACATCCAACAGTCATTTAGAGTCAAAAGATTAAATGTTAAAATTTCATCATTATAGACCATTTTGGGAACGTTCGACATGTCCGGAGTCATCGTTTTTCATCCGAAAATCGATTTTTTGGACTGTACCAAAAATGATTCAAAATGTCAATTGGATCGTGCCTCATGTTGAATAACCACTTTTTAAACCCTCACAGTGACCAAAATGGCCATTTTTACAGAGTTTTGCTTACTCAAAAGCTTCAATTTTGACCCGTTTCAGTCACAGAAATGACTTTAAACACACTTATTTTAGTTGAAAAAGTCATAATTCACATCCAACAGTCATTTAGAGTCAAAAGATTAAATGTTAAAATTTCATCATTATAGACCATTTTGGGAACGTTCGACATGTCCGGAGTCATCGTTTTTCATCCGAAAATCGATTTTTTGGACTGTACCAAAAATGATTCAAAATGTCAATTGGATCATGCCTCATGCTGAATAACCACTTTTTAAACCCTCACAGTGACCAAAATTGCCATTTTTACAGAGTTTTGCTTACTCAAAAGCTTCAATTTTGACCCGTTTCAGGCACAGAAATGACTTTAAACACACTTGTTTTAGTTGAAAAAGTCATAATTCACATCCAACAGTCATTTAGAGTCAAAAGATTAAATGTTAAAATTTCATTATTATAGACCATTTTGGGAACGTTCGACATGTCCGGAGTCATCGTTTTTCATCCGAAAATCGATTTTTTTGGACTGTACCAAAAATGATTCAAAATGTCAATTGGATCATGCCTCATGTTGAATAACCACTTTTTAAACCCTCACAGTGACCAAAATGGCCATTTTTACAAAGTTTTGCTTACTCAAAAGCTTCAATTTTGACCCGTTTCAGTCACAGAAATGACTTTAAACACACTTATTTTAGTTGAAAAAGTCATAATTCACATCCAACAGTCATTTAGAGTCAAAAGATTAAATGTTAAAATTTCATCATTATAGACCATTTTGGGAACGTTCGACATGTCCGGAGTCATCGTTTTTCATCCGAAAATCGATTTTTTGGACTGTACCAAAAATGATTCAAAATGTCAATTGGATCATGCCTCATGTTGAATAACCACTTTTTAAACCCTCACAGTGACCAAAATGGCCATTTTTACAGAGTTTTGCTTAGTCAAAAGCTTCAATTTTGACCCGTTTCAGGCACAGAAATGACTTTAAACACACTTATTTTAGTTGAAAAAGTCATAATTCACATCCAACAGTCATTTAGAGTCAAAAGATTAAATGTTAAAATTTCATCATTATAGACCATTTTGGGAACGTTCGACATGTCCGGAGTCATCGTTTTTCATCCGAAAATCGATTTTTTGGACTGTACCAAAAATGATTCAAAATGTCAATTGGATCATGCCTCATGTTGAATAACCACTTTTTAAACCCTCACAGTGAAAAAAATTGCCATTTTTACAGAGTTTTGATTACTCAAAAGCTTCAATTTTGACCCGTTTCAGTCACAAAAATTACTTTAAACACACTTATTTTAGTTGAAAAAGTCATAATTCATATCCAACAGTCATTTAGAGTCAAAAGATTAAATGTTAAAATTTCATCATTATAGACCATTTTGGGAACGTTCGACATGTCCGGAGTCATCGTTTTTCATCCGAAAATAGATTTTTTGGAATGTACCAAAAATGATTCAAAATGTCAATTGGATCGTGCCTCATGTTGAATAACCACTTTTTAAACCCTCACAGTGACCAAAATTGCCATTTTTACAGAGTTTTGCTTACTCAAAAGCTTCAATTTTGACCCGTTTCAGTCACAGAAATGACTTTAAACACACTTATTTTAGTTGAAAAAGTCATACTTCACATCCAACAGTCATTTAGAGTCAAAAGATTAAATGTTCAAATTTCATCATTATAGACCATTTTGGGAACGTTCGACATGTCCGGAGTCATCATTTTTCATCCGAAAATCGATTTTTTGGACGGTACCAAAAATGATTCAAAATGTCAATTGGATCGTGCCTCATGTTGAATAACCACTTTTTAAACCCTCACAGTGACCAAAATTGCCATTTTTACAGAGTTTTGCTTACTCAAAAGCTTCAATTTTGACCCGTTTCAGGCACAGAAATGACTTTAAACACACTTATTTTAGTTGAAAAAGTCATAATTCACATCCAACAGTCATTTAGAGTCAAAAGATTAAATGTTAAAATTTCATCATTATAGACCATTTTGGGAACGTTCGACATGTCCGGAGTCATCGTTTTTCATCCGAAAATCGATTTTTTGGACTGTACCAAAAATGATTCAAAATGTCAATTGGATCATGCCTCATGTTGAATAACCACTTTTTAAACCCTCACAGTGACCAAAATTGCCATTTTTACAGAGTTTTGTTTACTCAAAAGCGATCATTTTGACCCGTTTCAGGCACAGAAATGACTTTAAACACACTTATTTTAGTTGAAAAAGTCATAATTCACATCCAACAGTCATTTAGAGTCAAAAGATTAAATGTTAAAATTTCATCATTATAGACCATTTTGGGAACGTTCGACATGTCCGGAGTCATTGTTTTTCATCCGAAAATTGATTTTTTGGACTGTACCAAAAATGATTCAAAATGTCAATTGGATCGTGCCTCATGTTGAATAACCACTTTTTAAACCCTCACAGTGACCAAAATGGCCATTTTTACAGAGTTTTGCTTACTCAAAAGCTTCAATTTTGACCCGTTTCAGTCACAGAAATGACTTTAAACACACTTATTTTAGTTGAAAAAGTCATAATTCACATCCAACAGTCATTTAGAGTCAAAAGATTAAATGTTAAAATTTCATCATTATAGACCATTTTGGGAACGTTCGACATGTCCGGAGTCATCGTTTTTCATCCGAAAATCGATTTTTTGGACTGTACCAAAAATGATTCAAAATGTCTATTGGATCATGCCTCATGTTGAATAACCACTTTTTAAACCCTCACAGTGACCAAAATTGCCATTTTTACAGAGTTTTGCTTACTCAAAAGCTTCAATTTTGACCCGTTTCAGGCACAGAAATGACTTTAAACACACTTGTTTTAGTTGAAAAAGTCATAATTCACATCCAACAGTCATTTAGAGTCAAAAGATTAAATGTTAAAATTTCATTATTATAGACCATTTTGGGAACGTTCGACATGTCCGGAGTCATCGTTTTCATCCGAAAATCGATTTTTTGGACTGTACCAAAAATGATTCAAAATGTCAATTGGATCGTGCCTCATGTTGAATAACCACATTTTAAACCCTCACAGTGACCAAAATTGCCATTTTTACAGAGTTTTGCTTACTCAAAAGCTTCCATTTTGACCCGTTTCAGGCACAGAAAGGACTTTAAACACACTTATTTTAGTTGAAAAAGTCATAATTCACATCCAACAGTCATTTAGAGTCAAAAGATTAAATGTTAAAATTTCATCATTATAGACCATTTTGGGAACGTTCCCGGAGTCATCGTTTTTCCTCCGAAAATAGATTTTTTGGACTGTACTAAAAATGATTCAAAATGTCAATTGGATCGTGCCTCATGTTGAATAACCACTTTTTAAACCCTCACAGTGACCAAAATGGCCATTTTTACAGAGTTTTGCTTACTCAAAAGCTTCCATTTTGACCCGTTTCAGGCACAGAAAGGACTTTAAACACACTTATTTTAGTTGAAAAAGTCATAATTCACATCCAACAGTCATTTAGAGTCAAAAGATTAAATGTTAAAATTTCATCATTATAGACCATTTTGGGAACGTTCGACATGTCCGGAGTCATCGTTTTTCATCCGAAAATAGATTTTTTGGACTGTACTAAAAATGATTCAAAATGTCAATTGGATCGTGCCTCATGTTGAATAACCACTTTTTAAACCCTCACAGTGACCAAAATGGCCATTTTTACAGAGTTTTGCTTACTCAAAAGCTTCAATTTTGACCCGTTTCAGGCACAGAAATGACTTTAAACACACTTATTTTGGTTGAAAAAGTCATACTTCACATCCAACAGTCATTTAGAGTCAAAAGATTAAATGTTAAAATTTCATCATTATAGACCATTTTGGGAACGTTCGACATGCCCGGAGTCATCGTTTTTCATCCGAAAATCGATTTTTTTGGACTGTACCAAAAATGATTCAAAATGTCAATTGGATCATGCCTCATGTTGAATAACCACTTTTTAAACCCTCACAGTGACCAAAATTGCCATTTTTACAGAGTTTTGCTTACTCAAAAGCTTCAATTTTGACCCGTTTCAGGCACAGAAATGACTTTAAACACACTTATTTTAGTTGAAAAAGTCATAATTCACATCCAACAGTCATTTAGAGTCAAAAGATTAAATGTTAAAATTTCATCATTATAGACCATTTTGGGAACGTTCGACATGTCCGGAGTCATCGTTTTTCATCCGAAAATCGATTTTTTGGACTGTACCAAAAATGATTCAAAATGTCAATTGGATCATGCCTCATGTTGAATAACCACTTTTTAAACCCTCACAGTGACCAAAATTGCCATTTTTACAGAGTTTTGCTTACTCAAAAGCTTCAATTTTGACCCGTTTCAGGCACAGAAATGACTTTAAACACACTTATTTTAGTTGAAAAAGTCATAATTCACATCCAACAGTCATTTAGAGTCAAAAGATTAAATGTTAAAATTCATCATTAAAGACCATTTTGGGAACGTTCGACATGTCCGGAGTCATCGTTTTTCATCCGAAAATCGATTTTTTGGACTGTACCAAAAATGATTCAAAATGTCAATTGGATCGTGCCTCATGTTGAATAACCACTTTTTAAACCCTCACAGTGACCAAAATGGCCATTTTTACAAAGTTTTGCTTACTCAAAAGCTTCAATTTTGACCCGTTTCAGTCACAGAAATGACTTTAAACACACTTATTTTAGTTGAAAATGTCATAATTCACATCCAACAGTCATTTAGAGTCAAAAGATTAAATGTTAAAATTTCATCATTATAGACCATTTTGGGAACGTTCGACATGTCCGGAGTCATCGTTTTTCATCCGAAAATCGATTTTTTGGACTGTACTAAAAATGATTCAAAATGTCAATTGGATCGTGCCTCATGTTGAATAACCACATTTTAAACCCTCACAGTGACCAAAATGGCCATTTTTACAGAGTTTTGCTTACTCAAAAGCTTCCATTTTGACCCGTTTCAGGCACAGAAATGACTTTAAACACACTTATTTTGGTTGAAAAAGTCATAATTCACATCCAACAGTCATTTAGAGTCAAAAGATTAAATGTTAAAATTTCATCATTATAGACCATTTTGGGAACGTTCGACATGTCCGGAGTCATCGTTTTTCATCCGAAAATTGATTTTTTGGACTGTACCAAAAATGATTCAAAATGTCAATTGGATCATGCCTCATGTTGAATAACCACTTTTTAAACCCTCACAGTGACCAAAATTGCCATTTTTACAGAGTTTTGCTTACTCAAAAGCTTCAATTTTGACCCGTTTCAGGCACAGAAATGACTTTAAACACACTTATTTTAGTTGAAAAAGTCATAATTCACATCCAACAGTCATTTAGAGTCAAAAGATTAAATGTTAAAATTTCATCATTATAGACCATTTTGGGAACGTTCGACATGTCCGGAGTCATTGTTTTTCATCCGAAAATTGATTTTTTGGACTGTACCAAAAATGATTCAAAATGTCAATTGGATCGTGCCTCATGTTGAATAACCACTTTTTAAACCCTCACAGTGACCAAAATGGCCATTTTTACAGAGTTTTGCTTACTCAAAAGCTTCAATTTTGACCCGTTTCAGTCACAGAAATGACTTTAAACACACTTATTTTAGTTGAAAAAGTCATAATTCACATCCAACAGTCATTTAGAGTCAAAAGATTAAATGTTAAAATTTCATCATTATAGACCATTTTGGGAACGTTCGACATGTCCGGAGTCATCGTTTTTCATCCGAAAATCGATTTTTTGGACTGTACCAAAAATGATTCAAAATGTCAATTGGATCGTGCCTCATGTTGAATAACCACTTTTTAAACCCTCACAGTGACCAAAATGGCCATTTTTACAGAGTTTTGCTTACTCAAAAGCTTCAATTTTGACCCGTTTCAGTCACAGAAATGACTTTAAACACACTTATTTTAGTTGAAAAAGTCATAATTCACATCCAACAGTCATTTAGAGTCAAAAGATTAAATGTTAAAATTTCATCATTATAGACCATTTTGGGAACGTTCGACATGTCC
The DNA here is from genome assembly GCF_964263255.1 of Lissotriton vulgaris. Lineage (NCBI taxonomy): Eukaryota > Metazoa > Chordata > Amphibia > Caudata > Salamandridae > Lissotriton > Lissotriton vulgaris. The sequence continues at coordinate 30,761 of NW_028241909.1, forward strand.
GGAGTCATCGTTTTTCATCCGAAAATCGATTTTTTGGACTGTACCAAAAATGATTCAAAATGTCAATTGGATCATGCCTCATGCTGAATAACCACTTTTTAAACCCTCACAGTGACCAAAATTGCCATTTTTACAGAGTTTTGCTTACTCAAAAGCTTCAATTTTGACCCGTTTCAGGCACAGAAATGACTTTAAACACACTTGTTTTAGTTGAAAAAGTCATAATTCACATCCAACAGTCATTTAGAGTCAAAAGATTAAATGTTAAAATTTCATTATTATAGACCATTTTGGGAACGTTCGACATGTCCGGAGTCATCGTTTTTCATCCGAAAATCGATTTTTTTGGACTGTACCAAAAATGATTCAAAATGTCAATTGGATCATGCCTCATGTTGAATAACCACTTTTTAAACCCTCACAGTGACCAAAATGGCCATTTTTACAAAGTTTTGCTTACTCAAAAGCTTCAATTTTGACCCGTTTCAGTCACAGAAATGACTTTAAACACACTTATTTTAGTTGAAAAAGTCATAATTCACATCCAACAGTCATTTAGAGTCAAAAGATTAAATGTTAAAATTTCATCATTATAGACCATTTTGGGAACGTTCGACATGTCCGGAGTCATCGTTTTTCATCCGAAAATCGATTTTTTGGACTGTACCAAAAATGATTCAAAATGTCAATTGGATCATGCCTCATGTTGAATAACCACTTTTTAAACCCTCACAGTGACCAAAATGGCCATTTTTACAGAGTTTTGCTTAGTCAAAAGCTTCAATTTTGACCCGTTTCAGGCACAGAAATGACTTTAAACACACTTATTTTAGTTGAAAAAGTCATAATTCACATCCAACAGTCATTTAGAGTCAAAAGATTAAATGTTAAAATTTCATCATTATAGACCATTTTGGGAACGTTCGACATGTCCGGAGTCATCGTTTTTCATCCGAAAATCGATTTTTTGGACTGTACCAAAAATGATTCAAAATGTCAATTGGATCATGCCTCATGTTGAATAACCACTTTTTAAACCCTCACAGTGAAAAAAATTGCCATTTTTACAGAGTTTTGATTACTCAAAAGCTTCAATTTTGACCCGTTTCAGTCACAAAAATTACTTTAAACACACTTATTTTAGTTGAAAAAGTCATAATTCATATCCAACAGTCATTTAGAGTCAAAAGATTAAATGTTAAAATTTCATCATTATAGACCATTTTGGGAACGTTCGACATGTCCGGAGTCATCGTTTTTCATCCGAAAATAGATTTTTTGGAATGTACCAAAAATGATTCAAAATGTCAATTGGATCGTGCCTCATGTTGAATAACCACTTTTTAAACCCTCACAGTGACCAAAATTGCCATTTTTACAGAGTTTTGCTTACTCAAAAGCTTCAATTTTGACCCGTTTCAGTCACAGAAATGACTTTAAACACACTTATTTTAGTTGAAAAAGTCATACTTCACATCCAACAGTCATTTAGAGTCAAAAGATTAAATGTTCAAATTTCATCATTATAGACCATTTTGGGAACGTTCGACATGTCCGGAGTCATCATTTTTCATCCGAAAATCGATTTTTTGGACGGTACCAAAAATGATTCAAAATGTCAATTGGATCGTGCCTCATGTTGAATAACCACTTTTTAAACCCTCACAGTGACCAAAATTGCCATTTTTACAGAGTTTTGCTTACTCAAAAGCTTCAATTTTGACCCGTTTCAGGCACAGAAATGACTTTAAACACACTTATTTTAGTTGAAAAAGTCATAATTCACATCCAACAGTCATTTAGAGTCAAAAGATTAAATGTTAAAATTTCATCATTATAGACCATTTTGGGAACGTTCGACATGTCCGGAGTCATCGTTTTTCATCCGAAAATCGATTTTTTGGACTGTACCAAAAATGATTCAAAATGTCAATTGGATCATGCCTCATGTTGAATAACCACTTTTTAAACCCTCACAGTGACCAAAATTGCCATTTTTACAGAGTTTTGTTTACTCAAAAGCGATCATTTTGACCCGTTTCAGGCACAGAAATGACTTTAAACACACTTATTTTAGTTGAAAAAGTCATAATTCACATCCAACAGTCATTTAGAGTCAAAAGATTAAATGTTAAAATTTCATCATTATAGACCATTTTGGGAACGTTCGACATGTCCGGAGTCATTGTTTTTCATCCGAAAATTGATTTTTTGGACTGTACCAAAAATGATTCAAAATGTCAATTGGATCGTGCCTCATGTTGAATAACCACTTTTTAAACCCTCACAGTGACCAAAATGGCCATTTTTACAGAGTTTTGCTTACTCAAAAGCTTCAATTTTGACCCGTTTCAGTCACAGAAATGACTTTAAACACACTTATTTTAGTTGAAAAAGTCATAATTCACATCCAACAGTCATTTAGAGTCAAAAGATTAAATGTTAAAATTTCATCATTATAGACCATTTTGGGAACGTTCGACATGTCCGGAGTCATCGTTTTTCATCCGAAAATCGATTTTTTGGACTGTACCAAAAATGATTCAAAATGTCTATTGGATCATGCCTCATGTTGAATAACCACTTTTTAAACCCTCACAGTGACCAAAATTGCCATTTTTACAGAGTTTTGCTTACTCAAAAGCTTCAATTTTGACCCGTTTCAGGCACAGAAATGACTTTAAACACACTTGTTTTAGTTGAAAAAGTCATAATTCACATCCAACAGTCATTTAGAGTCAAAAGATTAAATGTTAAAATTTCATTATTATAGACCATTTTGGGAACGTTCGACATGTCCGGAGTCATCGTTTTCATCCGAAAATCGATTTTTTGGACTGTACCAAAAATGATTCAAAATGTCAATTGGATCGTGCCTCATGTTGAATAACCACATTTTAAACCCTCACAGTGACCAAAATTGCCATTTTTACAGAGTTTTGCTTACTCAAAAGCTTCCATTTTGACCCGTTTCAGGCACAGAAAGGACTTTAAACACACTTATTTTAGTTGAAAAAGTCATAATTCACATCCAACAGTCATTTAGAGTCAAAAGATTAAATGTTAAAATTTCATCATTATAGACCATTTTGGGAACGTTCCCGGAGTCATCGTTTTTCCTCCGAAAATAGATTTTTTGGACTGTACTAAAAATGATTCAAAATGTCAATTGGATCGTGCCTCATGTTGAATAACCACTTTTTAAACCCTCACAGTGACCAAAATGGCCATTTTTACAGAGTTTTGCTTACTCAAAAGCTTCCATTTTGACCCGTTTCAGGCACAGAAAGGACTTTAAACACACTTATTTTAGTTGAAAAAGTCATAATTCACATCCAACAGTCATTTAGAGTCAAAAGATTAAATGTTAAAATTTCATCATTATAGACCATTTTGGGAACGTTCGACATGTCCGGAGTCATCGTTTTTCATCCGAAAATAGATTTTTTGGACTGTACTAAAAATGATTCAAAATGTCAATTGGATCGTGCCTCATGTTGAATAACCACTTTTTAAACCCTCACAGTGACCAAAATGGCCATTTTTACAGAGTTTTGCTTACTCAAAAGCTTCAATTTTGACCCGTTTCAGGCACAGAAATGACTTTAAACACACTTATTTTGGTTGAAAAAGTCATACTTCACATCCAACAGTCATTTAGAGTCAAAAGATTAAATGTTAAAATTTCATCATTATAGACCATTTTGGGAACGTTCGACATGCCCGGAGTCATCGTTTTTCATCCGAAAATCGATTTTTTTGGACTGTACCAAAAATGATTCAAAATGTCAATTGGATCATGCCTCATGTTGAATAACCACTTTTTAAACCCTCACAGTGACCAAAATTGCCATTTTTACAGAGTTTTGCTTACTCAAAAGCTTCAATTTTGACCCGTTTCAGGCACAGAAATGACTTTAAACACACTTATTTTAGTTGAAAAAGTCATAATTCACATCCAACAGTCATTTAGAGTCAAAAGATTAAATGTTAAAATTTCATCATTATAGACCATTTTGGGAACGTTCGACATGTCCGGAGTCATCGTTTTTCATCCGAAAATCGATTTTTTGGACTGTACCAAAAATGATTCAAAATGTCAATTGGATCATGCCTCATGTTGAATAACCACTTTTTAAACCCTCACAGTGACCAAAATTGCCATTTTTACAGAGTTTTGCTTACTCAAAAGCTTCAATTTTGACCCGTTTCAGGCACAGAAATGACTTTAAACACACTTATTTTAGTTGAAAAAGTCATAATTCACATCCAACAGTCATTTAGAGTCAAAAGATTAAATGTTAAAATTCATCATTAAAGACCATTTTGGGAACGTTCGACATGTCCGGAGTCATCGTTTTTCATCCGAAAATCGATTTTTTGGACTGTACCAAAAATGATTCAAAATGTCAATTGGATCGTGCCTCATGTTGAATAACCACTTTTTAAACCCTCACAGTGACCAAAATGGCCATTTTTACAAAGTTTTGCTTACTCAAAAGCTTCAATTTTGACCCGTTTCAGTCACAGAAATGACTTTAAACACACTTATTTTAGTTGAAAATGTCATAATTCACATCCAACAGTCATTTAGAGTCAAAAGATTAAATGTTAAAATTTCATCATTATAGACCATTTTGGGAACGTTCGACATGTCCGGAGTCATCGTTTTTCATCCGAAAATCGATTTTTTGGACTGTACTAAAAATGATTCAAAATGTCAATTGGATCGTGCCTCATGTTGAATAACCACATTTTAAACCCTCACAGTGACCAAAATGGCCATTTTTACAGAGTTTTGCTTACTCAAAAGCTTCCATTTTGACCCGTTTCAGGCACAGAAATGACTTTAAACACACTTATTTTGGTTGAAAAAGTCATAATTCACATCCAACAGTCATTTAGAGTCAAAAGATTAAATGTTAAAATTTCATCATTATAGACCATTTTGGGAACGTTCGACATGTCCGGAGTCATCGTTTTTCCTCCGAAAATAGATTTTTTGGACTGTACTAAAAATGATTCAAAATGTCAATTGGATCGTGCCTCATGTTGAATAACCACTTTTTAAACCCTCACAGTGACCAAAATGGCCATTTTTACAGAGTTTTGCTTACTCAAAAGCTTCCATTTTGACCCGTTTCAGGCACAGAAAGGACTTTAAACACACTTATTTTAGTTGAAAAAGTCATAATTCACATCCAACAGTCATTTAGAGTCAAAAGATTAAATGTTAAAATTTCATCATTATAGACCATTTTGGGAACGTTCGACATGTCCGGAGTCATCGTTTTTCATCCGAAAATAGATTTTTTGGACTGTACTAAAAATGATTCAAAATGTCAATTGGATCGTGCCTCATGTTGAATAACCACTTTTTAAACCCTCACAGTGACCAAAATGGCCATTTTTACAGAGTTTTGCTTACTCAAAAGCTTCAATTTTGACCCGTTTCAGGCACAGAAATGACTTTAAACACACTTATTTTGGTTGAAAAAGTCATACTTCACATCCAACAGTCATTTAGAGTCAAAAGATTAAATGTTAAAATTTCATCATTATAGACCATTTTGGGAACGTTCGACATGCCCGGAGTCATCGTTTTTCATCCGAAAATCGATTTTTTTGGACTGTACCAAAAATGATTCAAAATGTCAATTGGATCATGCCTCATGTTGAATAACCACTTTTTAAACCCTCACAGTGACCAAAATTGCCATTTTTACAGAGTTTTGCTTACTCAAAAGCTTCAATTTTGACCCGTTTCAGGCACAGAAATGACTTTAAACACACTTATTTTAGTTGAAAAAGTCATAATTCACATCCAACAGTCATTTAGAGTCAAAAGATTAAATGTTAAAATTTCATCATTATAGACCATTTTGGGAACGTTCGACATGTCCGGAGTCATCGTTTTTCATCCGAAAATCGATTTTTTGGACTGTACCAAAAATGATTCAAAATGTCAATTGGATCATGCCTCATGTTGAATAACCACTTTTTAAACCCTCACAGTGACCAAAATTGCCATTTTTACAGAGTTTTGCTTACTCAAAAGCTTCAATTTTGACCCGTTTCAGGCACAGAAATGACTTTAAACACACTTATTTTAGTTGAAAAAGTCATAATTCACATCCAACAGTCATTTAGAGTCAAAAGATTAAATGTTAAAATTCATCATTAAAGACCATTTTGGGAACGTTCGACATGTCCGGAGTCATCGTTTTTCATCCGAAAATCGATTTTTTGGACTGTACCAAAAATGATTCAAAATGTCAATTGGATCGTGCCTCATGTTGAATAACCACTTTTTAAACCCTCACAGTGACCAAAATGGCCATTTTTACAAAGTTTTGCTTACTCAAAAGCTTCAATTTTGACCCGTTTCAGTCACAGAAATGACTTTAAACACACTTATTTTAGTTGAAAATGTCATAATTCACATCCAACAGTCATTTAGAGTCAAAAGATTAAATGTTAAAATTTCATCATTATAGACCATTTTGGGAACGTTCGACATGTCCGGAGTCATCGTTTTTCATCCGAAAATCGATTTTTTGGACTGTACTAAAAATGATTCAAAATGTCAATTGGATCGTGCCTCATGTTGAATAACCACTTTTTAAACCCTCACAGTGACCAAAATGGCCATTTTTACAGAGTTTTGCTTACTCAAAAGCTTCAATTTTGACCCGTTTCAGGCACAGAAATGACTTTAAACACACTTATTTTGGTTGAAAAAGTCATACTTCACATCCAACAGTCATTTAGAGTCAAAAGATTAAATGTTAAAATTTCATCATTATAGACCATTTTGGGAACGTTCGACATGTCCGGAGTCATCGTTTTTCATCCGAAAATCGATTTTTTTGGACTGTACCAAAAATGATTCAAAATGTCAATTGGATCATGCCTCATGTTGAATAACCACTTTTTAAACCCTCACAGTGACCAAAATTGCCATTTTTACAGAGTTTTGCTTACTCAAAAGCTTCAATTTTGACCCGTTTCAGGCACAGAAATGACTTTAAACACACTTATTTTAGTTGAAAAAGTCATAATTCACATCCAACAGTCATTTAGAGTCAAAAGATTAAATGTAAAATTCATCATTAAAGACCATTTTGGGAACGTTCGACATGTCCGGAGTCATCGTTTTTCATCCGAAAATCGATTTTTTGGACTGTACCAAAAATGATTCAAAATGTCAATTGGATCGTGCCTCATGTTGAATAACCACTTTTTAAACCCTCACAGTGACCAAAATGGCCATTTTTACAAAGTTTTGCTTACTCAAAAGCTTCAATTTTGACCCGTTTCAGTCACAGAAATGACTTTAAACACACTTATTTTAGTTGAAAATGTCATAATTCACATCCAACAGTCATTTAGAGTCAAAAGATTAAATGTTAAAATTTCATCATTATAGACCATTTTGGGAACGTTCGACATGTCCGGAGTCATCGTTTTTCATCCGAAAATCGATTTTTTGGACTGTACCAAAAATGATTCAAAATGTCAATTGGATCATGCCTCATGTTGAATAACCACTTTTTAAACCCTCACAGTGACCAAAATTGCCATTTTTACAGAGTTTTGATTACTCAAAAGCTTCAATTTTGACCCGTTTCAGTCACAAAAATTACTTTAAACACACTTATTTTAGTTGAAAAAGTCATAATTCACATCCAACAGTCATTTAGAGTCAAAAGATTAAATGTTAAAATTTCATCATTATAGACCATTTTGGGAACGTTCGACATGTCCGGAGTCATTGTTTTTCATCCGAAAATTGATTTTTTGGACTGTACCAAAAATGATTCAAAATGTCAATTGGATCGTGCCTCATGTTGAATAACCACTTTTTAAACCCTCACAGTGACCAAAATGGCCATTTTTACAGAGTTTTGCTTACTCAAAAGCTTCAATTTTGACCCGTTTCAGTCACAGAAATGACTTTAAACACACTTATTTTAGTTGAAAAAGTCATTATTCACATCCAACAGTCATTTAGAGTCAAAAGATTAAATGTTAAAATTTCATCATTATAGACCATTTTGGGAACGTTCGACATGTCCGGAGTCATCGTTTTTCATCCGAAAATCGATTTTTTGGACTGTACCAAAAATGATTCAAAATGTCAATTGGATCGTGCCTCATGTTGAATAACCACTTTTTAAACCCTCACAGTGACCAAAATGGCAATTTTTACAGAGTTTTGCTTACTCAAAAGCTTCAATTTTGACCTGTTTCAGTCACAGAAATGACTTTAACACACTTATTTTAGTTGAAAAAGTCATAATTCACATCCAACAGTCATTTAGAGTCAAAAGATTAAATGTTAAAATTTCATCATTATAGACCATTTTGGGAACGTTCGACATGTCCGGAGTCATCGTTTTTCATCCGAAAATTGATTTTTTGGACTGTACCAAAAATGATTCAAAATGTCAATTGGATCATGCCTCATGTTGAATAACCACTTTTTAAACCCTCACAGTGACCAAAATTGCCATTTTTACAGAGTTTTGTTTACTCAAAAGCGATAATTTTGACCCGTTTCAGGCACAGAAATGACTTTAAACACACTTATTTTAGTTGAAAAAGTCATAATTCACATCCAACAGTCATTTAGAGTCAAAAGATTAAATGTTAAAATTTCATCATTATAGACCATTTTGGGAACGTTCGACATGTCCGGAGTCATTGTTTTTCATCCGAAAATTGATTTTTTGGACTGTACCAAAAATGATTCAAAATGTCAATTGGATCGTGCCTCATGTTGAATAACCACTTTTTAAACCCTCACAGTGACCAAAATGGCCATTTTTACAGAGTTTTGCTTACTCAAAAGCTTCAATTTTGACCCGTTTCAGTCACAGAAATGACTTTAAACACACTTATTTTAGTTGAAAAAGTCATAATTCACATCCAACAGTCATTTAGAGTCAAAAGATTAAATGTTAAAATTTCATCATTATAGACCATTTTGGGAACGTTCGACATGTCCGGAGTCATCGTTTTTCATCCGAAAATCGATTTTTTGGACTGTACCAAAAATGATTCAAAATGTCAATTGGATCATGCCTCATGTTGAATAACCACTTTTTAAACCCTCACAGTGACCAAAATTGCCATTTTTACAGAGTTTTGCTTACTCAAAAGCTTCAATTTTGACCCGTTTCAGGCACAGAAATGACTTTAAACACACTTGTTTTAGTTGAAAAAGTCATAATTCACATCCAACAGTCATTTAGAGTCAAAAGATTAAATGTTAAAATTTCATTATTATAGACCATTTTGGGAACGTTCGACATGTCCGGAGTCATCGTTTTTCATCCGAAAATCGATTTTTTGGACTGTACCAAAAATGATTCAAAATGTCAATTGGATCATGCCTCATGTTGAATAACCACTTTTTAAACCCTCACAGTGACCAAAATTGCCATTTTTACAGAGTTTTGATTACTCAAAAGCTTAAATTTTGACCCGTTTCAGTCACAAAAATTACTTTAAACACACTTATTTTAGTTGAAAAAGTCATAATTCACATCCAACAGTCATTTAGAGTCAAAAGATTAAATGTTAAAATTTCATCATTATAGACCATTTTGGGAACGTTCGACATGTCCGGAGTCATTGTTTTTCATCCGAAAATTGATTTTTTGGACTGTACCAAAAATGATTCAAAATGTCAATTGGATCGTGCCTCATGTTGAATAACCACTTTTTAAACCCTCACAGTGACCAAAATGGCCATTTTTACAGAGTTTTGCTTACTCAAAAGCTTCAATTTTGACCCGTTTCAGTCACAGAAATGACTTTAAACACACTTATTTTAGTTGAAAAAGTCATTATTCACATCCAACAGTCATTTAGAGTCAAAAGATTAAATGTTAAAATTTCATCATTATAGACCATTTTGGGAACGTTCGACATGTCCGGAGTCATCGTTTTTCATCCGAAAATCGATTTTTTGGACTGTACCAAAAATGATTCAAAATGTCAATTGGATCGTGCCTCATGTTGAATAACCACTTTTTAAACCCTCACAGTGACCAAAATGGCAATTTTTACATAGTTTTGCTTACTCAAAAGCTTCAATTTTGACCCGTTTCAGTCACAGAAATGACTTTAACACACTTATTTTAGTTGAAAAAGTCATAATTCACATCCAACAGTCATTTAGAGTCAAAAGATTAAATGTTAAAATTTCATCATTATAGACCATTTTGGGAACGTTCGACATGTCCGGAGTCATCGTTTTTCATCCGAAAATTGATTTTTTGGACTGTACCAAAAATGATTCAAAATGTCAATTGGATCATGCCTCATGTTGAATAACCACTTTTTAAACCCTCACAGTGACCAAAATTGCCATTTTTACAGAGTTTTGTTTACTCAAAAGCGATAATTTTGACCCGTTTCAGGCACAGAAATGACTTTAAACACACTTATTTTAGTTGAAAAAGTCATAATTCACATCCAACAGTCATTTAGAGTCAAAAGATTAAATGTAAAATTCATCATTAAAGACCATTTTGGGAACGTTCGACATGTCCGGAGTCATCGTTTTTCATCCGAAAATCGATTTTTTTGACTGTACCAAAAATGATTCAAAATGTCAATTGGATCGTGCCTCATGTTGAATAACCACTTTTTAAACCCTCACAGTGACCAAAATGGCCATTTTTACAAAGTTTTGCTTACTCAAAAGCTTCAATTTTGACCCGTTTCAGTCACAGAAATGACTTTAAACACACTTATTTTAGTTGAAAATGTCATAATTCACATCCAACAGTCATTTAGAGTCAAAAGATTAAATGTTAAAATTTCATCATTATAGACCATTTTGGGAACGTTCGACATGTCCGGAGTCATCGTTTTTCATCCGAAAATCGATTTTTTGGACTGTACCAAAAATGATTCAAAATGTCAATTGGATCATGCCTCATGTTGAATAACCACTTTTTAAACCCTCACAGTGACCAAAATTGCCATTTTTACAGAGTTTTGATTACTCAAAAGCTTCAATTTTGACCCGTTTCAGTCACAAAAATTACTTTAAACACACTTATTTTAGTTGAAAAAGTCATAATTCACATCCAACAGTCATTTAGAGTCAAAAGATTAAATGTTAAAATTTCATCATTATAGACCATTTTGGGAACGTTCGACATGTCCGGAGTCATTGTTTTTCATCCGAAAATTGATTTTTTGGACTGTACTAAAAATGATTCAAAATGTCAATTGGATCGTGCCTCATGTTGAATAACCACTTTTTAAACCCTCACAGTGACCAAAATGGCCATTTTTACAGAGTTTTGCTTACTCAAAAGCTTCCATTTTGACCCGTTTCAGGCACAGAAAGGACTTTAAACACACTTATTTTAGTTGAAAAAGTCATAATTCACATCCAACAGTCATTTAGAGTCAAAAGATTAAATGTTAAAATTTCATCATTATAGACCATTTTGGGAACGTTCGACATGTCCGGAGTCATCGTTTTTCATCCGAAAATAGATTTTTTGGACTGTACTAAAAATGATTCAAAATGTCAATTGGATCGTGCCTCATGTTGAATAACCACTTTTTAAACCCTCACAGTGACCAAAATGGCCATTTTTACAGAGTTTTGCTTACTCAAAAGCTTCAATTTTGACCCGTTTCAGGCACAGAAATGACTTTAAACACACTTATTTTGGTTGAAAAAGTCATACTTCACATCCAACAGTCATTTAGAGTCAAAAGATTAAATGTTAAAATTTCATCATTATAGACCATTTTGGGAACGTTCGACATGCCCGGAGTCATCGTTTTTCATCCGAAAATCGATTTTTTTGGACTGTACCAAAAATGATTCAAAATGTCAATTGGATCATGCCTCATGTTGAATAACCACTTTTTAAACCCTCACAGTGACCAAAATTGCCATTTTTACAGAGTTTTGCTTACTCAAAAGCTTCAATTTTGACCCGTTTCAGGCACAGAAATGACTTTAAACACACTTATTTTAGTTGAAAAAGTCATAATTCACATCCAACAGTCATTTAGAGTCAAAAGATTAAATGTTAAAATTTCATCATTATAGACCATTTTGGGAACGTTCGACATGTCCGGAGTCATCGTTTTTCATCCGAAAATCGATTTTTTGGACTGTACCAAAAATGATTCAAAATGTCAATTGGATCATGCCTCATGTTGAATAACCACTTTTTAAACCCTCACAGTGACCAAAATTGCCATTTTTACAGAGTTTTGCTTACTCAAAAGCTTCAATTTTGACCCGTTTCAGGCACAGAAATGACTTTAAACACACTTATTTTAGTTGAAAAAGTCATAATTCACATCCAACAGTCATTTAGAGTCAAAAGATTAAATGTTAAAATTCATCATTAAAGACCATTTTGGGAACGTTCGACATGTCCGGAGTCATCGTTTTTCATCCGAAAATCGATTTTTTGGACTGTACCAAAAATGATTCAAAATGTCAATTGGATCGTGCCTCATGTTGAATAACCACTTTTTAAACCCTCACAGTGACCAAAATGGCCATTTTTACAAAGTTTTGCTTACTCAAAAGCTTCAATTTTGACCCGTTTCAGTCACAGAAATGACTTTAAACACACTTATTTTAGTTGAAAATGTCATAATTCACATCCAACAGTCATTTAGAGTCAAAAGATTAAATGTTAAAATTTCATCATTATAGACCATTTTGGGAACGTTCGACATGTCCGGAGTCATCGTTTTTCATCCGAAAATCGATTTTTTGGACTGTACTAAAAATGATTCAAAATGTCAATTGGATCGTGCCTCATGTTGAATAACCACATTTTAAACCCTCACAGTGACCAAAATGGCCATTTTTACAGAGTTTTGCTTACTCAAAAGCTTCCATTTTGACCCGTTTCAGGCACAGAAATGACTTTAAACACACTTATTTTGGTTGAAAAAGTCATAATTCACATCCAACAGTCATTTAGAGTCAAAAGATTAAATGTTAAAATTTCATCATTATAGACCATTTTGGGAACGTTCGACATGTCCGGAGTCATCGTTTTTCCTCCGAAAATAGATTTTTTGGACTGTACTAAAAATGATTCAAAATGTCAATTGGATCGTGCCTCATGTTGAATAACCACTTTTTAAACCCTCACAGTGACCAAAATGGCCATTTTTACAGAGTTTTGCTTACTCAAAAGCTTCCATTTTGACCCGTTTCAGGCACAGAAAGGACTTTAAACACACTTATTTTAGTTGAAAAAGTCATAATTCACATCCAACAGTCATTTAGAGTCAAAAGATTAAATGTTAAAATTTCATCATTATAGACCATTTTGGGAACGTTCGACATGTCCGGAGTCATCGTTTTTCATCCGAAAATAGATTTTTTGGACTGTACTAAAAATGATTCAAAATGTCAATTGGATCGTGCCTCATGTTGAATAACCACTTTTTAAACCCTCACAGTGACCAAAATGGCCATTTTTACAGAGTTTTGCTTACTCAAAAGCTTCAATTTTGACCCGTTTCAGGCACAGAAATGACTTTAAACACACTTATTTTGGTTGAAAAAGTCATACTTCACATCCAACAGTCATTTAGAGTCAAAAGATTAAATGTTAAAATTTCATCATTATAGACCATTTTGGGAACGTTCGACATGCCCGGAGTCATCGTTTTTCATCCGAAAATCGATTTTTTTGGACTGTACCAAAAATGATTCAAAATGTCAATTGGATCATGCCTCATGTTGAATAACCACTTTTTAAACCCTCACAGTGACCAAAATTGCCATTTTTACAGAGTTTTGCTTACTCAAAAGCTTCAATTTTGACCCGTTTCAGGCACAGAAATGACTTTAAACACACTTATTTTAGTTGAAAAAGTCATAATTCACATCCAACAGTCATTTAGAGTCAAAAGATTAAATGTTAAAATTTCATCATTATAGACCATTTTGGGAACGTTCGACATGTCCGGAGTCATCGTTTTTCATCCGAAAATCGATTTTTTGGACTGTACCAAAAATGATTCAAAATGTCAATTGGATCATGCCTCATGTTGAATAACCACTTTTTAAACCCTCACAGTGACCAAAATTGCCATTTTTACAGAGTTTTGCTTACTCAAAAGCTTCAATTTTGACCCGTTTCAGGCACAGAAATGACTTTAAACACACTTATTTTAGTTGAAAAAGTCATAATTCACATCCAACAGTCATTTAGAGTCAAAAGATTAAATGTTAAAATTCATCATTAAAGACCATTTTGGGAACGTTCGACATGTCCGGAGTCATCGTTTTTCATCCGAAAATCGATTTTTTGGACTGTACCAAAAATGATTCAAAATGTCAATTGGATCGTGCCTCATGTTGAATAACCACTTTTTAAACCCTCACAGTGACCAAAATGGCCATTTTTACAAAGTTTTGCTTACTCAAAAGCTTCAATTTTGACCCGTTTCAGTCACAGAAATGACTTTAAACACACTTATTTTAGTTGAAAATGTCATAATTCACATCCAACAGTCATTTAGAGTCAAAAGATTAAATGTTAAAATTTCATCATTATAGACCATTTTGGGAACGTTCGACATGTCCGGAGTCATCGTTTTTCATCCGAAAATCGATTTTTTGGACTGTACTAAAAATGATTCAAAATGTCAATTGGATCGTGCCTCATGTTGAATAACCACTTTTTAAACCCTCACAGTGACCAAAATGGCCATTTTTACAGAGTTTTGCTTACTCAAAAGCTTCAATTTTGACCCGTTTCAGGCACAGAAATGACTTTAAACACACTTATTTTGGTTGAAAAAGTCATACTTCACATCCAACAGTCATTTAGAGTCAAAAGATTAAATGTTAAAATTTCATCATTATAGACCATTTTGGGAACGTTCGACATGTCCGGAGTCATCGTTTTTCATCCGAAAATCGATTTTTTTGGACTGTACCAAAAATGATTCAAAATGTCAATTGGATCATGCCTCATGTTGAATAACCACTTTTTAAACCCTCACAGTGACCAAAATTGCCATTTTTACAGAGTTTTGCTTACTCAAAAGCTTCAATTTTGACCCGTTTCAGGCACAGAAATGACTTTAAACACACTTATTTTAGTTGAAAAAGTCATAATTCACATCCAACAGTCATTTAGAGTCAAAAGATTAAATGTAAAATTCATCATTAAAGACCATTTTGGGAACGTTCGACATGTCCGGAGTCATCGTTTTTCATCCGAAAATCGATTTTTTGGACTGTACCAAAAATGATTCAAAATGTCAATTGGATCGTGCCTCATGTTGAATAACCACTTTTTAAACCCTCACAGTGACCAAAATGGCCATTTTTACAAAGTTTTGCTTACTCAAAAGCTTCAATTTTGACCCGTTTCAGTCACAGAAATGACTTTAAACACACTTATTTTAGTTGAAAATGTCATAATTCACATCCAACAGTCATTTAGAGTCAAAAGATTAAATGTTAAAATTTCATCATTATAGACCATTTTGGGAACGTTCGACATGTCCGGAGTCATCGTTTTTCATCCGAAAATCGATTTTTTGGACTGTACCAAAAATGATTCAAAATGTCAATTGGATCATGCCTCATGTTGAATAACCACTTTTTAAACCCTCACAGTGACCAAAATTGCCATTTTTACAGAGTTTTGATTACTCAAAAGCTTCAATTTTGACCCGTTTCAGTCACAAAAATTACTTTAAACACACTTATTTTAGTTGAAAAAGTCATAATTCACATCCAACAGTCATTTAGAGTCAAAAGATTAAATGTTAAAATTTCATCATTATAGACCATTTTGGGAACGTTCGACATGTCCGGAGTCATTGTTTTTCATCCGAAAATTGATTTTTTGGACTGTACCAAAAATGATTCAAAATGTCAATTGGATCGTGCCTCATGTTGAATAACCACTTTTTAAACCCTCACAGTGACCAAAATGGCCATTTTTACAGAGTTTTGCTTACTCAAAAGCTTCAATTTTGACCCGTTTCAGTCACAGAAATGACTTTAAACACACTTATTTTAGTTGAAAAAGTCATTATTCACATCCAACAGTCATTTAGAGTCAAAAGATTAAATGTTAAAATTTCATCATTATAGACCATTTTGGGAACGTTCGACATGTCCGGAGTCATCGTTTTTCATCCGAAAATCGATTTTTTGGACTGTACCAAAAATGATTCAAAATGTCAATTGGATCGTGCCTCATGTTGAATAACCACTTTTTAAACCCTCACAGTGACCAAAATGGCAATTTTTACAGAGTTTTGCTTACTCAAAAGCTTCAATTTTGACCTGTTTCAGTCACAGAAATGACTTTAACACACTTATTTTAGTTGAAAAAGTCATAATTCACATCCAACAGTCATTTAGAGTCAAAAGATTAAATGTTAAAATTTCATCATTATAGACCATTTTGGGAACGTTCGACATGTCCGGAGTCATCGTTTTTCATCCGAAAATTGATTTTTTGGACTGTACCAAAAATGATTCAAAATGTCAATTGGATCATGCCTCATGTTGAATAACCACTTTTTAAACCCTCACAGTGACCAAAATTGCCATTTTTACAGAGTTTTGTTTACTCAAAAGCGATAATTTTGACCCGTTTCAGGCACAGAAATGACTTTAAACACACTTATTTTAGTTGAAAAAGTCATAATTCACATCCAACAGTCATTTAGAGTCAAAAGATTAAATGTTAAAATTTCATCATTATAGACCATTTTGGGAACGTTCGACATGTCCGGAGTCATTGTTTTTCATCCGAAAATTGATTTTTTGGACTGTACCAAAAATGATTCAAAATGTCAATTGGATCGTGCCTCATGTTGAATAACCACTTTTTAAACCCTCACAGTGACCAAAATGGCCATTTTTACAGAGTTTTGCTTACTCAAAAGCTTCAATTTTGACCCGTTTCAGTCACAGAAATGACTTTAAACACACTTATTTTAGTTGAAAAAGTCATAATTCACATCCAACAGTCATTTAGAGTCAAAAGATTAAATGTTAAAATTTCATCATTATAGACCATTTTGGGAACGTTCGACATGTCCGGAGTCATCGTTTTTCATCCGAAAATCGATTTTTTGGACTGTACCAAAAATGATTCAAAATGTCAATTGGATCATGCCTCATGTTGAATAACCACTTTTTAAACCCTCACAGTGACCAAAATTGCCATTTTTACAGAGTTTTGCTTACTCAAAAGCTTCAATTTTGACCCGTTTCAGGCACAGAAATGACTTTAAACACACTTGTTTTAGTTGAAAAAGTCATAATTCACATCCAACAGTCATTTAGAGTCAAAAGATTAAATGTTAAAATTTCATTATTATAGACCATTTTGGGAACGTTCGACATGTCCGGAGTCATCGTTTTTCATCCGAAAATCGATTTTTTGGACTGTACCAAAAATGATTCAAAATGTCAATTGGATCATGCCTCATGTTGAATAACCACTTTTTAAACCCTCACAGTGACCAAAATTGCCATTTTTACAGAGTTTTGATTACTCAAAAGCTTCAATTTTGACCCGTTTCAGTCACAAAAATTACTTTAAACACACTTATTTTAGTTGAAAAAGTCATAATTCACATCCAACAGTCATTTAGAGTCAAAAGATTAAATGTTAAAATTTCATCATTATAGACCATTTTGGGAACGTTCGACATGTCCGGAGTCATTGTTTTTCATCCGAAAATTGATTTTTTGGACTGTACCAAAAATGATTCAAAATGTCAATTGGATCGTGCCTCATGTTGAATAACCACTTTTTAAACCCTCACAGTGACCAAAATGGCCATTTTTACAGAGTTTTGCTTACTCAAAAGCTTCAATTTTGACCCGTTTCAGTCACAGAAATGACTTTAAACACACTTATTTTAGTTGAAAAAGTCATTATTCACATCCAACAGTCATTTAGAGTCAAAAGATTAAATGTTAAAATTTCATCATTATAGACCATTTTGGGAACGTTCGACATGTCCGGAGTCATCGTTTTTCATCCGAAAATCGATTTTTTGGACTGTACCAAAAATGATTCAAAATGTCAATTGGATCGTGCCTCATGTTGAATAACCACTTTTTAAACCCTCACAGTGACCAAAATGGCAATTTTTACAGAGTTTTGCTTACTCAAAAGCTTCAATTTTGACCCGTTTCAGTCACAGAAATGACTTTAACACACTTATTTTAGTTGAAAAAGTCATAATTCACATCCAACAGTCATTTAGAGTCAAAAGATTAAATGTTAAAATTTCATCATTATAGACCATTTTGGGAACGTTCGACATGTCCGGAGTCATCGTTTTTCATCCGAAAATTGATTTTTTGGACTGTACCAAAAATGATTCAAAATGTCAATTGGATCATGCCTCATGTTGAATAACCACTTTTTAAACCCTCACAGTGACCAAAATTGCCATTTTTACAGAGTTTTGTTTACTCAAAAGCGATAATTTTGACCCGTTTCAGGCACAGAAATGACTTTAAACACACTTATTTTAGTTGAAAAAGTCATAATTCACATCCAACAGTCATTTAGAGTCAAAAGATTAAATGTAAAATTCATCATTAAAGACCATTTTGGGAACGTTCGACATGTCCGGAGTCATCGTTTTTCATCCGAAAATCGATTTTTTTGACTGTACCAAAAATGATTCAAAATGTCAATTGGATCGTGCCTCATGTTGAATAACCACTTTTTAAACCCTCACAGTGACCAAAATGGCCATTTTTACAAAGTTTTGCTTACTCAAAAGCTTCAATTTTGACCCGTTTCAGTCACAGAAATGACTTTAAACACACTTATTTTAGTTGAAAATGTCATAATTCACATCCAACAGTCATTTAGAGTCAAAAGATTAAATGTTAAAATTTCATCATTATAGACCATTTTGGGAACGTTCGACATGTCCGGAGTCATCGTTTTTCATCCGAAAATCGATTTTTTGGACTGTACCAAAAATGATTCAAAATGTCAATTGGATCATGCCTCATGTTGAATAACCACTTTTTAAACCCTCACAGTGACCAAAATTGCCATTTTTACAGAGTTTTGATTACTCAAAAGCTTCAATTTTGACCCGTTTCAGTCACAAAAATTACTTTAAACACACTTATTTTAGTTGAAAAAGTCATAATTCACATCCAACAGTCATTTAGAGTCAAAAGATTAAATGTTAAAATTTCATCATTATAGACCATTTTGGGAACGTTCGACATGTCCGGAGTCATTGTTTTTCATCCGAAAATTGATTTTTTGGACTGTACCAAAAATGATTCAAAATGTCAATTGGATCGTGCCTCATGTTGAATAACCACTTTTTAAACCCTCACAGTGACCAAAATGGCCATTTTTACAGAGTTTTGCTTACTCAAAAGCTTCAATTTTGACCCGTTTCAGTCACAGAAATGACTTTAAACACACTTATTTTAGTTGAAAAAGTCATAATTCACATCCAACAGTCATTTAGAGTCAAAAGATTAAATGTTAAAATTTCATCATTATAGACCATTTTGGGAACGTTCGACATGTCCGGAGTCATCGTTTTTCATCCGAAAATCGATTTTTTGGACTGTACCAAAAATGATTCAAAATGTCAATTGGATCATGCCTCATGTTGAATAACCACTTTTTAAACCCTCACAGTGACCAAAATTGCCATTTTTACAGAGTTTTGCTTACTCAAAAGCTTCAATTTTGACCCGTTTCAGGCACAGAAATGACTTTAAACACACTTGTTTTAGTTGAAAAAGTCATAATTCACATCCAACAGTCATTTAGAGTCAAAAGATTAAATGTTAAAATTTCATTATTATAGACCATTTTGGGAACGTTCGACATGTCCGGAGTCATCGTTTTTCATCCGAAAATCGATTTTTTTGGACTGTACCAAAAATGATTCAAAATGTCAATTGGATCATGCCTCATGTTGAATAACCACTTTTTAAACCCTCACAGTGACCAAAATTGCCATTTTTACAGAGTTTTGCTTACTCAAAAGCTTCAATTTTGACCCGTTTCAGGCACAGAAATGACTTTAACACACTTATTTTAGTTGAAAAAGTCATAATTCACATCCAACAGTCATTTAGAGTCAAAAGATTAAATGTTAAAATTTCATCATTATAGACCATTTTGGGAACGTTCGACATGTCCGGAGTCATCGTTTTTCATCCGAAAATCGATTTTTTGGACTGTACCAAAAATGATTCAAAATGTCAATTGGATCATGCCTCATGTTGAATAACCACTTTTTAAACCCTCACAGTGACCAAAATTGCCATTTTTACAGAGTTTTGATTACTCAAAAGCTTCAATTTTGACCCGTTTCAGTCACAAAAATTACTTTAAACACACTTATTTTAGTTGAAAAAGTCATAATTCACATCCAACAGTCATTTAGAGTCAAAAGATTAAATGTTAAAATTTCATCATTATAGACCATTTTGGGAACGTTCGACATGTCCGGAGTCATTGTTTTTCATCCGAAAATTGATTTTTTGGACTGTACCAAAAATGATTCAAAATGTCAATTGGATCGTGCCTCATGTTGAATAACCACTTTTTAAACCCTCACAGTGACCAAAATGGCCATTTTTACAGAGTTTTGCTTACTCAAAAGCTTCAATTTTGACCCGTTTCAGTCACAGAAATGACTTTAAACACACTTATTTTAGTTGAAAAAGTCATTATTCACATCCAACAGTCATTTAGAGTCAAAAGATTAAATGTTAAAATTTCATCATTATAGACCATTTTGGGAACGTTCGACATGTCCGGAGTCATCGTTTTTCATCCGAAAATCGATTTTTTGGACTGTACCAAAAATGATTCAAAATGTCAATTGGATCGTGCCTCATGTTGAATAACCACTTTTTAAACCCTCACAGTGACCAAAATGGCAATTTTTACAGAGTTTTGCTTACTCAAAAGCTTCAATTTTGACCCGTTTCAGTCACAGAAATGACTTTAACACACTTATTTTAGTTGAAAAAGTCATAATTCACATCCAACAGTCATTTAGAGTCAAAAGATTAAATGTTAAAATTTCATCATTATAGACCATTTTGGGAACGTTCGACATGTCCGGAGTCATCGTTTTTCATCCGAAAATTGATTTTTTGGACTGTACCAAAAATGATTCAAAATGTCAATTGGATCATGCCTCATGTTGAATAACCACTTTTTAAACCCTCACAGTGACCAAAATTGCCATTTTTACAGAGTTTTGTTTACTCAAAAGCGATAATTTTGACCCGTTTCAGGCACAGAAATGACTTTAAACACACTTATTTTAGTTGAAAAAGTCATAATTCACATCCAACAGTCATTTAGAGTCAAAAGATTAAATGTTAAAATTTCATCATTATAGACCATTTTGGGAACGTTCGACATGTCCGGAGTCATTGTTTTTCATCCGAAAATTGATTTTTTGGACTGTACCAAAAATGATTCAAAATGTCAATTGGATCGTGCCTCATGTTGAATAACCACTTTTTAAACCCTCACAGTGACCAAAATGGCCATTTTTACAGAGTTTTGCTTACTCAAAAGCTTCAATTTTGACCCGTTTCAGTCACAGAAATGACTTTAAACACACTTATTTTAGTTGAAAAAGTCATAATTCACATCCAACAGTCATTTAGAGTCAAAAGATTAAATGTTAAAATTTCATCATTATAGACCATTTTGGGAACGTTCGACATGTCCGGAGTCATCGTTTTTCATCCGAAAATCGATTTTTTGGACTGTACCAAAAATGATTCAAAATGTCAATTGGATCATGCCTCATGTTGAATAACCACTTTTTAAACCCTCACAGTGACCAAAATTGCCATTTTTACAGAGTTTTGCTTACTCAAAAGCTTCAATTTTGACCCGTTTCAGGCACAGAAATGACTTTAAACACACTTGTTTTAGTTGAAAAAGTCATAATTCACATCCAACAGTCATTTAGAGTCAAAAGATTAAATGTTAAAATTTCATTATTATAGACCATTTTGGGAACGTTCGACATGTCCGGAGTCATCGTTTTTCATCCGAAAATCGATTTTTTTGGACTGTACCAAAAATGATTCAAAATGTCAATTGGATCATGCCTCATGTTGAATAACCACTTTTTAAACCCTCACAGTGACCAAAATTGCCATTTTTACAGAGTTTTGCTTACTCAAAAGCTTCAATTTTGACCCGTTTCAGGCACAGAAATGACTTTAACACACTTATTTTAGTTGAAAAAGTCATAATTCACATCCAACAGTCATTTAGAGTCAAAAGATTAAATGTTAAAATTTCATCATTATAGACCATTTTGGGAACGTTCGACATGTCCGGAGTCATCGTTTTTCATCCGAAAATTGATTTTTTGGACTGTACCAAAAATGATTCAAAATGTCAATTGGATCGTGCCTCATGTTGAATAACCACTTTTTAAACCCTCACAGTGACCAAAATTGCCATTTTTACAGAGTTTTGCTTACTCAAAAGCTTCCATTTTGACCCGTTTCAGGCACAGAAAGGACTTTAAACACACTTATTTTAGTTGAAAAAGTCATAATTCACATCCAACAGTCATTTAGAGTCAAAAGATTAAATGTTAAAATTTCATCATTATAGACCATTTTGGGAACGTTCGACATGTCCGGAGTCATCGTTTTTCATCCGAAAATCGATTTTTTGGACTGTACCAAAAATGATTCAAAATGTCAATTGGATCATGCCTCATGTTGAATAACCACTTTTTAAACCCTCACAGTGACCAAAATTGCCATTTTTACAGAGTTTTGCTTACTCAAAAGCTTCAATTTTGACCCGTTTCAGGCACAGAAATGACTTTAAACACACTTGTTTTAGTTGAAAAAGTCATAATTCACATCCAACAGTCATTTAGAGTCAAAAGATTAAATGTTAAAATTTCATTATTATAGACCATTTTGGGAACGTTCGACATGTCCGGAGTCATCGTTTTTCATCCGAAAATCGATTTTTTTGGACTGTACCAAAAATGATTCAAAATGTCAATTGGATCATGCCTCATGTTGAATAACCACTTTTTAAACCCTCACAGTGACCAAAATTGCCATTTTTACAGAGTTTTGCTTACTCAAAAGCTTCAATTTTGACCCGTTTCAGGCACAGAAATGACTTTAACACACTTATTTTAGTTGAAAAAGTCATAATTCACATCCAACAGTCATTTAGAGTCAAAAGATTAAATGTTAAAATTTCATCATTATAGACCATTTTGGGAACGTTCGACATGTCCGGAGTCATCGTTTTTCATCCGAAAATTGATTTTTTGGACTGTACCAAAAATGATTCAAAATGTCAATTGGATCGTGCCTCATGTTGAATAACCACTTTTTAAACCCTCACAGTGACCAAAATTGCCATTTTTACAGAGTTTTGCTTACTCAAAAGCTTCCATTTTGACCCGTTTCAGGCACAGAAAGGACTTTAAACACACTTATTTTAGTTGAAAAAGTCATAATTCACATCCAACAGTCATTTAGAGTCAAAAGATTAAATGTTAAAATTTCATCATTATAGACCATTTTGGGAACGTTCGACATGTCCGGAGTCATCGTTTTTCCTCCGAAAATAGATTTTTTGGACTGTACTAAAAATGATTCAAAATGTCAATTGGATCGTGCCTCATGTTGAATAACCACTTTTTAAACCCTCACAGTGACCAAAATGGCCATTTTTACAGAGTTTTGCTTACTCAAAAGCTTCCATTTTGACCCGTTTCAGGCACAGAAAGGACTTTAAACACACTTATTTTAGTTGAAAAAGTCATAATTCACATCCAACAGTCATTTAGAGTCAAAAGATTAAATGTTAAAATTTCATCATTATAGACCATTTTGGGAACGTTCGACATGTCCGGAGTCATCGTTTTTCATCCGAAAATAGATTTTTTGGACTGTACTAAAAATGATTCAAAATGTCAATTGGATCGTGCCTCATGTTGAATAACCACTTTTTAAACCCTCACAGTGACCAAAATGGCCATTTTTACAGAGTTTTGCTTACTCAAAAGCTTCAATTTTGACCCGTTTCAGGCACAGAAATGACTTTAAACACACTTATTTTGGTTGAAAAAGTCATACTTCACATCCAACAGTCATTTAGAGTCAAAAGATTAAATGTTAAAATTTCATCATTATAGACCATTTTGGGAACGTTCGACATGTCCGGAGTCATCGTTTTTCATCCGAAAATCGATTTTTTTGGACTGTACCAAAAATGATTCAAAATGTCAATTGGATCATGCCTCATGTTGAATAACCACTTTTTAAACCCTCACAGTGACCAAAATTGCCATTTTTACAGAGTTTTGCTTACTCAAAAGCTTCAATTTTGACCCGTTTCAGGCACAGAAATGACTTTAAACACACTTATTTTAGTTGAAAAAGTCATAATTCACATCCAACAGTCATTTAGAGTCAAAAGATTAAATGTAAAATTCATCATTAAAGACCATTTTGGGAACGTTCGACATGTCCGGAGTCATCGTTTTTCATCCGAAAATCGATTTTTTGGACTGTACCAAAAATGATTCAAAATGTCAATTGGATCGTGCCTCATGTTGAATAACCACTTTTTAAACCCTCACAGTGACCAAAATGGCCATTTTTACAGAGTTTTGTTTACTCAAAAGCGATAATTTTGACCCGTTTCAGGCACAGAAATGACTTTAAACACACTTATTTTAGTTGAAAAAGTCATAATTCACATCCAACAGTCATTTAGAGTCAAAAGATTAAATGTTAAAATTTCATCATTATAGACCATTTTGGGAACGTTCGACATGTCCGGAGTCATTGTTTTTCATCCGAAAATTGATTTTTTGGACTGTACCAAAAATGATTCAAAATGTCAATTGGATCGTGCCTCATGTTGAATAACCACTTTTTAAACCCTCACAGTGACCAAAATGGCCATTTTTACAGAGTTTTGCTTACTCAAAAGCTTCAATTTTGACCCGTTTCAGTCACAGAAATGACTTTAAACACACTTATTTTAGTTGAAAAAGTCATAATTCACATCCAACAGTCATTTAGAGTCAAAAGATTAAATGTTAAAATTTCATCATTATAGACCATTTTGGGAACGTTCGACATGTCCGGAGTCATCGTTTTTCATCCGAAAATCGATTTTTTGGACTGTACCAAAAATGATTCAAAATGTCAATTGGATCATGCCTCATGTTGAATAACCACTTTTTAAACCCTCACAGTGACCAAAATTGCCATTTTTACAGAGTTTTGCTTACTCAAAAGCTTCAATTTTGACCCGTTTCAGGCACAGAAATGACTTTAAACACACTTGTTTTAGTTGAAAAAGTCATAATTCACATCCAACAGTCATTTAGAGTCAAAAGATTAAATGTTAAAATTTCATTATTATAGACCATTTTGGGAACGTTCGACATGTCCGGAGTCATCGTTTTTCATCCGAAAATCGATTTTTTTGGACTGTACCAAAAATGATTCAAAATGTCAATTGGATCATGCCTCATGTTGAATAACCACTTTTTAAACCCTCACAGTGACCAAAATTGCCATTTTTACAGAGTTTTGCTTACTCAAAAGCTTCAATTTTGACCCGTTTCAGGCACAGAAATGACTTTAACACACTTATTTTAGTTGAAAAAGTCATAATTCACATCCAACAGTCATTTAGAGTCAAAAGATTAAATGTTAAAATGTCATCATTATAGACCATTTTGGGAACGTTCGACATGTCCGGAGTCATCGTTTTTCATCCGAAAATCGATTTTTTGGACTGTACCAAAAATGATTCAAAATGTCAATTGGATCATGCCTCATGTTGAATAACCACTTTTTAAACCCTCACAGTGACCAAAATTGCCATTTTTACAGAGTTTTGATTACTCAAAAGCTTCAATTTTGACCCGTTTCAGTCACAAAAATTACTTTAAACACACTTATTTTAGTTGAAAAAGTCATAATTCACATCCAACAGTCATTTAGAGTCAAAAGATTAAATGTTAAAATTTCATCATTATAGACCATTTTGGGAACGTTCGACATGTCCGGAGTCATTGTTTTTCATCCGAAAATTGATTTTTTGGACTGTACCAAAAATGATTCAAAATGTCAATTGGATCGTGCCTCATGTTGAATAACCACTTTTTAAACCCTCACAGTGACCAAAATGGCCATTTTTACAGAGTTTTGCTTACTCAAAAGCTTCAATTTTGACCCGTTTCAGTCACAGAAATGACTTTAAACACACTTATTTTAGTTGAAAAAGTCATTATTCACATCCAACAGTCATTTAGAGTCAAAAGATTAAATGTTAAAATTTCATCATTATAGACCATTTTGGGAACGTTCGACATGTCCGGAGTCATCGTTTTTCATCCGAAAATCGATTTTTTGGACTGTACCAAAAATGATTCAAAATGTCAATTGGATCGTGCCTCATGTTGAATAACCACTTTTTAAACCCTCACAGTGACCAAAATGGCAATTTTTACAGAGTTTTGCTTACTCAAAAGCTTCAATTTTGACCCGTTTCAGTCACAGAAATGACTTTAACACACTTATTTTAGTTGAAAAAGTCATAATTCACATCCAACAGTCATTTAGAGTCAAAAGATTAAATGTTAAAATTTCATCATTATAGACCATTTTGGGAACGTTCGACATGTCCGGAGTCATCGTTTTTCATCCGAAAATTGATTTTTTGGACTGTACCAAAAATGATTCAAAATGTCAATTGGATCATGCCTCATGTTGAATAACCACTTTTTAAACCCTCACAGTGACCAAAATTGCCATTTTTACAGAGTTTTGTTTACTCAAAAGCGATAATTTTGACCCGTTTCAGGCACAGAAATGACTTTAAACACACTTATTTTAGTTGAAAAAGTCATAATTCACATCCAACAGTCATTTAGAGTCAAAAGATTAAATGTTAAAATTTCATCATTATAGACCATTTTGGGAACGTTCGACATGTCCGGAGTCATTGTTTTTCATCCGAAAATTGATTTTTTGGACTGTACCAAAAATGATTCAAAATGTCAATTGGATCGTGCCTCATGTTGAATAACCACTTTTTAAACCCTCACAGTGACCAAAATGGCCATTTTTACAGAGTTTTGCTTACTCAAAAGCTTCAATTTTGACCCGTTTCAGTCACAGAAATGACTTTAAACACACTAATTTTAGTTGAAAAAGTCATAATTCACATCCAACAGTCATTTAGAGTCAAAAGATTAAATGTTAAAATTTCATCATTATAGACCATTTTGGGAACGTTCGACATGTCCGGAGTCATCGTTTTTCATCCGAAAATCGATTTTTTGGACTGTACCAAAAATGATTCAAAATGTCAATTGGATCATGCCTCATGTTGAATAACCACTTTTTAAACCCTCACAGTGACCAAAATTGCCATTTTTACAGAGTTTTGCTTACTCAAAAGCTTCAATTTTGACCCGTTTCAGGCACAGAAATGACTTTAAACACACTTGTTTTAGTTGAAAAAGTCATAATTCACATCCAACAGTCATTTAGAGTCAAAAGATTAAATGTTAAAATTTCATTATTATAGACCATTTTGGGAACGTTCGACATGTCCGGAGTCATCGTTTTTCATCCGAAAATCGATTTTTTTGGACTGTACCAAAAATGATTCAAAATGTCAATTGGATCATGCCTCATGTTGAATAACCACTTTTTAAACCCTCACAGTGACCAAAATTGCCATTTTTACAGAGTTTTGCTTACTCAAAAGCTTCAATTTTGACCCGTTTCAGGCACAGAAATGACTTTAACACACTTATTTTAGTTGAAAAAGTCATAATTCACATCCAACAGTCATTTAGAGTCAAAAGATTAAATGTTAAAATTTCATCATTATAGACCATTTTGGGAACGTTCGACATGTCCGGAGTCATCGTTTTTCATCCGAAAATTGATTTTTTGGACTGTACCAAAAATGATTCAAAATGTCAATTGGATCGTGCCTCATGTTGAATAACCACTTTTTAAACCCTCACAGTGACCAAAATGGCCATTTTTACAGAGTTTTGCTTACTCAAAAGCTTCAATTTTGACCCGTTTCAGTCACAGAAATGACTTTAACACACTTATTTTAGTTGAAAAAGTCATAATTCACATCCAACAGTCATTTAGAGTCAAAAGATTAAATGTTAAAATTTCATCATTATAGACCATTTTGGGAACGTTCGACATGTCCGGAGTCATCGTTTTTCATCCGAAAATTGATTTTTTGGACTGTACCAAAAATGATTCAAAATGTCAATTGGATCATGCCTCATGTTGAATAACCACTTTTTAAACCCTCACAGTGACCAAAATTGCCATTTTTACAGAGTTTTGTTTACTCAAAAGCGATAATTTTGACCCGTTTCAGGCACAGAAATGACTTTAAACACACTTATTTTAGTTGAAAAAGTCATAATTCACATCCAACAGTCATTTAGAGTCAAAAGATTAAATGTTAAAATTTCATCATTATAGACCATTTTGGGAACGTTCGACATGTCCGGAGTCATTGTTTTTCATCCGAAAATTGATTTTTTGGACTGTACCAAAAATGATTCAAAATGTCAATTGGATCGTGCCTCATGTTGAATAACCACTTTTTAAACCCTCACAGTGACCAAAATGGCCATTTTTACAGAGTTTTGCTTACTCAAAAGCTTCAATTTTGACCCGTTTCAGTCACAGAAATGACTTTAAACACACTTATTTTAGTTGAAAAAGTCATAATTCACATCCAACAGTCATTTAGAGTCAAAAGATTAAATGTTAAAATTTCATCATTATAGACCATTTTGGGAACGTTCGACATGTCCGGAGTCATCGTTTTTCATCCGAAAATCGATTTTTTGGACTGTACCAAAAATGATTCAAAATGTCAATTGGATCATGCCTCATGTTGAATAACCACTTTTTAAACCCTCACAGTGACCAAAATTGCCATTTTTACAGAGTTTTGCTTACTCAAAAGCTTCAATTTTGACCCGTTTCAGGCACAGAAATGACTTTAAACACACTTGTTTTAGTTGAAAAAGTCATAATTCACATCCAACAGTCATTTAGAGTCAAAAGATTAAATGTTAAAATTTCATTATTATAGACCATTTTGGGAACGTTCGACATGTCCGGAGTCATCGTTTTTCATCCGAAAATCGATTTTTTTGGACTGTACCAAAAATGATTCAAAATGTCAATTGGATCATGCCTCATGTTGAATAACCACTTTTTAAACCCTCACAGTGACCAAAATTGCCATTTTTACAGAGTTTTGCTTACTCAAAAGCTTCAATTTTGACCCGTTTCAGGCACAGAAATGACTTTAACACACTTATTTTAGTTGAAAAAGTCATAATTCACATCCAACAGTCATTTAGAGTCAAAAGATTAAATGTTAAAATTTCATCATTATAGACCATTTTGGGAACGTTCGACATGTCCGGAGTCATCGTTTTTCATCCGAAAATTGATTTTTTGGACTGTACCAAAAATGATTCAAAATGTCAATTGGATCGTGCCTCATGTTGAATAACCACTTTTTAAACCCTCACAGTGACCAAAATTGCCATTTTTACAGAGTTTTGCTTACTCAAAAGCTTCCATTTTGACCCGTTTCAGGCACAGAAAGGACTTTAAACACACTTATTTTAGTTGAAAAAGTCATAATTCACATCCAACAGTCATTTAGAGTCAAAAGATTAAATGTTAAAATTTCATCATTATAGACCATTTTGGGAACGTTCGACATGTCCGGAGTCATCGTTTTTCATCCGAAAATCGATTTTTTGGACTGTACCAAAAATGATTCAAAATGTCAATTGGATCATGCCTCATGTTGAATAACCACTTTTTAAACCCTCACAGTGACCAAAATTGCCATTTTTACAGAGTTTTGCTTACTCAAAAGCTTCAATTTTGACCCGTTTCAGGCACAGAAATGACTTTAAACACACTTGTTTTAGTTGAAAAAGTCATAATTCACATCCAACAGTCATTTAGAGTCAAAAGATTAAATGTTAAAATTTCATTATTATAGACCATTTTGGGAACGTTCGACATGTCCGGAGTCATCGTTTTTCATCCGAAAATCGATTTTTTTGGACTGTACCAAAAATGATTCAAAATGTCAATTGGATCATGCCTCATGTTGAATAACCACTTTTTAAACCCTCACAGTGACCAAAATTGCCATTTTTACAGAGTTTTGCTTACTCAAAAGCTTCAATTTTGACCCGTTTCAGGCACAGAAATGACTTTAACACACTTATTTTAGTTGAAAAAGTCATAATTCACATCCAACAGTCATTTAGAGTCAAAAGATTAAATGTTAAAATTTCATCATTATAGACCATTTTGGGAACGTTCGACATGTCCGGAGTCATCGTTTTTCATCCGAAAATTGATTTTTTGGACTGTACCAAAAATGATTCAAAATGTCAATTGGATCGTGCCTCATGTTGAATAACCACTTTTTAAACCCTCACAGTGACCAAAATTGCCATTTTTACAGAGTTTTGCTTACTCAAAAGCTTCCATTTTGACCCGTTTCAGGCACAGAAAGGACTTTAAACACACTTATTTTAGTTGAAAAAGTCATAATTCACATCCAACAGTCATTTAGAGTCAAAAGATTAAATGTTAAAATTTCATCATTATAGACCATTTTGGGAACGTTCGACATGTCCGGAGTCATCGTTTTTCCTCCGAAAATAGATTTTTTGGACTGTACTAAAAATGATTCAAAATGTCAATTGGATCGTGCCTCATGTTGAATAACCACTTTTTAAACCCTCACAGTGACCAAAATGGCCATTTTTACAGAGTTTTGCTTACTCAAAAGCTTCCATTTTGACCCGTTTCAGGCACAGAAAGGACTTTAAACACACTTATTTTAGTTGAAAAAGTCATAATTCACATCCAACAGTCATTTAGAGTCAAAAGATTAAATGTTAAAATTTCATCATTATAGACCATTTTGGGAACGTTCGACATGTCCGGAGTCATCGTTTTTCATCCGAAAATAGATTTTTTGGACTGTACTAAAAATGATTCAAAATGTCAATTGGATCGTGCCTCATGTTGAATAACCACTTTTTAAACCCTCACAGTGACCAAAATGGCCATTTTTACAGAGTTTTGCTTACTCAAAAGCTTCAATTTTGACCCGTTTCAGGCACAGAAATGACTTTAAACACACTTATTTTGGTTGAAAAAGTCATACTTCACATCCAACAGTCATTTAGAGTCAAAAGATTAAATGTTAAAATTTCATCATTATAGACCATTTTGGGAACGTTCGACATGTCCGGAGTCATCGTTTTTCATCCGAAAATCGATTTTTTTGGACTGTACCAAAAATGATTCAAAATGTCAATTGGATCATGCCTCATGTTGAATAACCACTTTTTAAACCCTCACAGTGACCAAAATTGCCATTTTTACAGAGTTTTGCTTACTCAAAAGCTTCAATTTTGACCCGTTTCAGGCACAGAAATGACTTTAAACACACTTATTTTAGTTGAAAAAGTCATAATTCACATCCAACAGTCATTTAGAGTCAAAAGATTAAATGTAAAATTCATCATTAAAGACCATTTTGGGAACGTTCGACATGTCCGGAGTCATCGTTTTTCATCCGAAAATCGATTTTTTGGACTGTACCAAAAATGATTCAAAATGTCAATTGGATCGTGCCTCATGTTGAATAACCACTTTTTAAACCCTCACAGTGACCAAAATGGCCATTTTTACAGAGTTTTGTTTACTCAAAAGCGATAATTTTGACCCGTTTCAGGCACAGAAATGACTTTAAACACACTTATTTTAGTTGAAAAAGTCATAATTCACATCCAACAGTCATTTAGAGTCAAAAGATTAAATGTTAAAATTTCATCATTATAGACCATTTTGGGAACGTTCGACATGTCCGGAGTCATTGTTTTTCATCCGAAAATTGATTTTTTGGACTGTACCAAAAATGATTCAAAATGTCAATTGGATCGTGCCTCATGTTGAATAACCACTTTTTAAACCCTCACAGTGACCAAAATGGCCATTTTTACAGAGTTTTGCTTACTCAAAAGCTTCAATTTTGACCCGTTTCAGTCACAGAAATGACTTTAAACACACTTATTTTAGTTGAAAAAGTCATAATTCACATCCAACAGTCATTTAGAGTCAAAAGATTAAATGTTAAAATTTCATCATTATAGACCATTTTGGGAACGTTCGACATGTCCGGAGTCATCGTTTTTCATCCGAAAATCGATTTTTTGGACTGTACCAAAAATGATTCAAAATGTCAATTGGATCATGCCTCATGTTGAATAACCACTTTTTAAACCCTCACAGTGACCAAAATTGCCATTTTTACAGAGTTTTGCTTACTCAAAAGCTTCAATTTTGACCCGTTTCAGGCACAGAAATGACTTTAAACACACTTGTTTTAGTTGAAAAAGTCATAATTCACATCCAACAGTCATTTAGAGTCAAAAGATTAAATGTTAAAATTTCATTATTATAGACCATTTTGGGAACGTTCGACATGTCCGGAGTCATCGTTTTTCATCCGAAAATCGATTTTTTTGGACTGTACCAAAAATGATTCAAAATGTCAATTGGATCATGCCTCATGTTGAATAACCACTTTTTAAACCCTCACAGTGACCAAAATTGCCATTTTTACAGAGTTTTGCTTACTCAAAAGCTTCAATTTTGACCCGTTTCAGGCACAGAAATGACTTTAACACACTTATTTTAGTTGAAAAAGTCATAATTCACATCCAACAGTCATTTAGAGTCAAAAGATTAAATGTTAAAATGTCATCATTATAGACCATTTTGGGAACGTTCGACATGTCCGGAGTCATCGTTTTTCATCCGAAAATCGATTTTTTGGACTGTACCAAAAATGATTCAAAATGTCAATTGGATCATGCCTCATGTTGAATAACCACTTTTTAAACCCTCACAGTGACCAAAATTGCCATTTTTACAGAGTTTTGATTACTCAAAAGCTTCAATTTTGACCCGTTTCAGTCACAAAAATTACTTTAAACACACTTATTTTAGTTGAAAAAGTCATAATTCACATCCAACAGTCATTTAGAGTCAAAAGATTAAATGTTAAAATTTCATCATTATAGACCATTTTGGGAACGTTCGACATGTCCGGAGTCATTGTTTTTCATCCGAAAATTGATTTTTTGGACTGTACCAAAAATGATTCAAAATGTCAATTGGATCGTGCCTCATGTTGAATAACCACTTTTTAAACCCTCACAGTGACCAAAATGGCCATTTTTACAGAGTTTTGCTTACTCAAAAGCTTCAATTTTGACCCGTTTCAGTCACAGAAATGACTTTAAACACACTTATTTTAGTTGAAAAAGTCATTATTCACATCCAACAGTCATTTAGAGTCAAAAGATTAAATGTTAAAATTTCATCATTATAGACCATTTTGGGAACGTTCGACATGTCCGGAGTCATCGTTTTTCATCCGAAAATCGATTTTTTGGACTGTACCAAAAATGATTCAAAATGTCAATTGGATCGTGCCTCATGTTGAATAACCACTTTTTAAACCCTCACAGTGACCAAAATGGCAATTTTTACAGAGTTTTGCTTACTCAAAAGCTTCAATTTTGACCCGTTTCAGTCACAGAAATGACTTTAACACACTTATTTTAGTTGAAAAAGTCATAATTCACATCCAACAGTCATTTAGAGTCAAAAGATTAAATGTTAAAATTTCATCATTATAGACCATTTTGGGAACGTTCGACATGTCCGGAGTCATCGTTTTTCATCCGAAAATTGATTTTTTGGACTGTACCAAAAATGATTCAAAATGTCAATTGGATCATGCCTCATGTTGAATAACCACTTTTTAAACCCTCACAGTGACCAAAATTGCCATTTTTACAGAGTTTTGTTTACTCAAAAGCGATAATTTTGACCCGTTTCAGGCACAGAAATGACTTTAAACACACTTATTTTAGTTGAAAAAGTCATAATTCACATCCAACAGTCATTTAGAGTCAAAAGATTAAATGTTAAAATTTCATCATTATAGACCATTTTGGGAACGTTCGACATGTCCGGAGTCATTGTTTTTCATCCGAAAATTGATTTTTTGGACTGTACCAAAAATGATTCAAAATGTCAATTGGATCGTGCCTCATGTTGAATAACCACTTTTTAAACCCTCACAGTGACCAAAATGGCCATTTTTACAGAGTTTTGCTTACTCAAAAGCTTCAATTTTGACCCGTTTCAGTCACAGAAATGACTTTAAACACACTAATTTTAGTTGAAAAAGTCATAATTCACATCCAACAGTCATTTAGAGTCAAAAGATTAAATGTTAAAATTTCATCATTATAGACCATTTTGGGAACGTTCGACATGTCCGGAGTCATCGTTTTTCATCCGAAAATCGATTTTTTGGACTGTACCAAAAATGATTCAAAATGTCAATTGGATCATGCCTCATGTTGAATAACCACTTTTTAAACCCTCACAGTGACCAAAATTGCCATTTTTACAGAGTTTTGCTTACTCAAAAGCTTCAATTTTGACCCGTTTCAGGCACAGAAATGACTTTAAACACACTTGTTTTAGTTGAAAAAGTCATAATTCACATCCAACAGTCATTTAGAGTCAAAAGATTAAATGTTAAAATTTCATTATTATAGACCATTTTGGGAACGTTCGACATGTCCGGAGTCATCGTTTTTCATCCGAAAATCGATTTTTTTGGACTGTACCAAAAATGATTCAAAATGTCAATTGGATCATGCCTCATGTTGAATAACCACTTTTTAAACCCTCACAGTGACCAAAATTGCCATTTTTACAGAGTTTTGCTTACTCAAAAGCTTCAATTTTGACCCGTTTCAGGCACAGAAATGACTTTAACACACTTATTTTAGTTGAAAAAGTCATAATTCACATCCAACAGTCATTTAGAGTCAAAAGATTAAATGTTAAAATTTCATCATTATAGACCATTTTGGGAACGTTCGACATGTCCGGAGTCATCGTTTTTCATCCGAAAATTGATTTTTTGGACTGTACCAAAAATGATTCAAAATGTCAATTGGATCGTGCCTCATGTTGAATAACCACTTTTTAAACCCTCACAGTGACCAAAATTGCCATTTTTACAGAGTTTTGCTTACTCAAAAGCTTCCATTTTGACCCGTTTCAGGCACAGAAAGGACTTTAAACACACTTATTTTAGTTGAAAAAGTCATAATTCACATCCAACAGTCATTTAGAGTCAAAAGATTAAATGTTAAAATTTCATCATTATAGACCATTTTGGGAACGTTCGACATGTCCGGAGTCATCGTTTTTCCTCCGAAAATAGATTTTTTGGACTGTACTAAAAATGATTCAAAATGTCAATTGGATCGTGCCTCATGTTGAATAACCACTTTTTAAACCCTCACAGTGACCAAAATGGCCATTTTTACAGAGTTTTGCTTACTCAAAAGCTTCCATTTTGACCCGTTTCAGGCACAGAAAGGACTTTAAACACACTTATTTTAGTTGAAAAAGTCATAATTCACATCCAACAGTCATTTAGAGTCAAAAGATTAAATGTTAAAATTTCATCATTATAGACCATTTTGGGAACGTTCGACATGTCCGGAGTCATCGTTTTTCATCCGAAAATAGATTTTTTGGACTGTACTAAAAATGATTCAAAATGTCAATTGGATCGTGCCTCATGTTGAATAACCACTTTTTAAACCCTCACAGTGACCAAAATGGCCATTTTTACAGAGTTTTGCTTACTCAAAAGCTTCAATTTTGACCCGTTTCAGGCACAGAAATGACTTTAAACACACTTATTTTGGTTGAAAAAGTCATACTTCACATCCAACAGTCATTTAGAGTCAAAAGATTAAATGTTAAAATTTCATCATTATAGACCATTTTGGGAACGTTCGACATGTCCGGAGTCATTGTTTTTCATCCGAAAATTGATTTTTTGGACTGTACCAAAAATGATTCAAAATGTCAATTGGATCGTGCCTCATGTTGAATAACCACTTTTTAAACCCTCACAGTGACCAAAATGGCCATTTTTACAGAGTTTTGCTTACTCAAAAGCTTCAATTTTGACCCGTTTCAGTCACAGAAATGACTTTAAACACACTTATTTTAGTTGAAAAAGTCATAATTCACATCCAACAGTCATTTAGAGTCAAAAGATTAAATGTTAAAATTTCATCATTATAGACCATTTTGGGAACGTTCGACATGTCCGGAGTCATCGTTTTTCATCCGAAAATCGATTTTTTGGACTGTACCAAAAATGATTCAAAATGTCAATTGGATCGTGCCTCATGTTGAATAACCACTTTTTAAACCCTCACAGTGACCAAAATGGCCATTTTTACAGAGTTTTGCTTACTCAAAAGCTTCAATTTTGACCCGTTTCAGTCACAGAAATGACTTTAAACACACTTATTTTAGTTGAAAAAGTCATAATTCACATCCAACAGTCATTTAGAGTCAAAAGATTAAATGTTAAAATTTCATCATTATAGACCATTTTGGGAACGTTCGACATGTCCGGAGTCATCGTTTTTCATCCGAAAATTGATTTTTTGGACTGTACCAAAAATGATTCAAAATGTCAATTGGATCATGCCTCATGTTGAATAACCACTTTTTAAACCCTCACAGTGACCAAAATTGCCATTTTTACAGAGTTTTGTTTACTCAAAAGCGATAATTTTGACCCGTTTCAGGCACAGAAATGACTTTAAACAAAGTTATTTTAGTTGAAAAAGTCATAATTCACATCCAACAGTCATTTAGAGTCAAAAGATTAAATGTTAAAATTTCATCATTATAGACCATTTTGGGAATGTTCGACATGTCCGGAGTCATTGTTTTTCATCCGAAAATTGATTTTTTGGACTGTACCAAAAATGATTCAAAATGTCAATTGGATCGTGTCTCATGTTGAATAACCACTTTTTAAACCCTCACAGTGACCAAAATGGCCATTTTTACAGAGTTTTGCTTACTCAAAAGCTTCAATTTTGACCCGTTTCAGTCACAGAAATGACTTTAAACACACTTATTTTAGTTGAAAAAGTCATAATTCACATCCAACAGTCATTTAGAGTCAAAAGATTAAATGTTAAAATTTCATCATTATAGACCATTTTGGGAACGTTCGACATGTCCGGAGTCATCGTTTTTCATCCGAAAATCGATTTTTTGGACTGTACCAAAAATGATTCAAAATGTCAATTGGATCATGCCTCATGTTGAATAACCACTTTTTAAACCCTCACAGTGACCAAAATTGCCATTTTTACAGAGTTTTGCTTACTCAAAAGCTTCAATTTTGACCCGTTTCAGGCACAGAAATGACTTTAAACACACTTGTTTTAGTTGAAAAAGTCATAATTCACATCCAACAGTCATTTAGAGTCAAAAGATTAAATGTTAAAATTTCATTATTATAGACCATTTTGGGAACGTTCGACATGTCCGGAGTCATCGTTTTTCATCCGAAAATCGATTTTTTTGGACTGTACCAAAAATGATTCAAAATGTCAATTGGATCATGCCTCATGTTGAATAACCACTTTTTAAACCCTCACAGTGACCAAAATTGCCATTTTTACAGAGTTTTGCTTACTCAAAAGCTTCAATTTTGACCCGTTTCAGGCACAGAAATGACTTTAACACACTTATTTTAGTTGAAAAAGTCATAATTCACATCCAACAGTCATTTAGAGTCAAAAGATTAAATGTTAAAATTTCATCATTATAGACCATTTTGGGAACGTTCGACATGTCCGGAGTCATCGTTTTTCATCCGAAAATTGATTTTTTGGACTGTACCAAAAATGATTCAAAATGTCAATTGGATCGTGCCTCATGTTGAATAACCACTTTTTAAACCCTCACAGTGACCAAAATTGCCATTTTTACAGAGTTTTGCTTACTTAAAAGCTTCCATTTTGACCCGTTTCAGGCACAGAAAGGACTTTAAACACACTTATTTTAGTTGAAAAAGTCATAATTCACATCCAACAGTCATTTAGAGTCAAAAGATTAAATGTTAAAATTTCATCATTATAGACCATTTTGGGAACGTTCGACATGTCCGGAGTCATCGTTTTTCCTCCGAAAATAGATTTTTTGGACTGTACTAAAAATGATTCAAAATGTCAATTGGATCGTGCCTCATGTTGAATAACCACTTTTTAAACCCTCACAGTGACCAAAATGGCCATTTTTACAGAGTTTTGCTTACTCAAAAGCTTCCATTTTGACCCGTTTCAGGCACAGAAAGGACTTTAAACACACTTATTTTAGTTGAAAAAGTCATAATTCACATCCAACAGTCATTTAGAGTCAAAAGATTAAATGTTAAAATTTCATCATTATAGACCATTTTGGGAACGTTCGACATGTCCGGAGTCATCGTTTTTCATCTGAAAATAGATTTTTTGGACTGTACTAAAAATGATTCAAAATGTCAATTGGATCGTGCCTCATGTTGAATAACCACTTTTTAAACCCTCACAGTGACCAAAATGGCCATTTTTACAGAGTTTTGCTTACTCAAAAGCTTCAATTTTGACCCGTTTCAGGCACAGAAATGACTTTAAACACACTTATTTTGGTTGAAAAAGTCATACTTCACATCCAACAGTCATTTAGAGTCAAAAGATTAAATGTTAAAATTTCATCATTATAGACCATTTTGGGAACGTTCGACATGTCCGGAGTCATCGTTTTTCATCCGAAAATCGATTTTTTTGGACTGTACCAAAAATGATTCAAAATGTCAATTGGATCATGCCTCATGTTGAATAACCACTTTTTAAACCCACACAGTGACCAAAATTGCCATTTTTACAGAGTTTTGCTTACTCAAAAGCTTCAATTTTGACCCGTTTCACAGGCACAGAAATGACTTTAAACACACTTATTTTAGTTGAAAAAGTCATAATTCACATCCAACAGTCATTTAGAGTCAAAAGATTAAATGTAAAATTCATCATTAAAGACCATTTTGGGAACGTTCGACATGTCCGGAGTCATCGTTTTTCATCCGAAAATCGATTTTTTGGACTGTACCAAAAATGATTCAAAATGTCAATTGGATCGTGCCTCATGTTGAATAACCACTTTTTAAACCCTCACAGTGACCAAAATGGCCATTTTTACAAAGTTTTGCTTACTCAAAAGCTTCAATTTTGACCCGTTTCAGTCACAGAAATGACTTTAAACACACTTATTTTAGTTGAAAATGTCATAATTCACATCCAACAGTCATTTAGAGTCAAAAGATTAAATGTTAAAATTTCATCATTATAGACCATTTTGGGAACGTTCGACATGTCCGGAGTCATCGTTTTTCATCCGAAAATCGATTTTTTGGACTGTACCAAAAATGATTCAAAATGTCAATTGGATCATGCCTCATGTTGAATAACCACTTTTTAAACCCTCACAGTGACCAAAATTGCCATTTTTACAGAGTTTTGATTACTCAAAAGCTTCAATTTTGACCCGTTTCAGTCACAAAAATTACTTTAAACACACTTATTTTAGTTGAAAAAGTCATAATTCACATCCAACAGTCATTTAGAGTCAAAAGATTAAATGTTAAAATTTCATCATTATAGACCATTTTGGGAACGTTCGACATGTCCGGAGTCATTGTTTTTCATCCGAAAATTGATTTTTTGGACTGTACCAAAAATGATTCAAAATGTCAATTGGATCGTGCCTCATGTTGAATAACCACTTTTTAAACCCTCACAGTGACCAAAATGGCCATTTTTACAGAGTTTTGCTTACTCAAAAGCTTCAATTTTGACCCGTTTCAGTCACAGAAATGACTTTAAACACACTTATTTTAGTTGAAAAAGTCATTATTCACATCCAACAGTCATTTAGAGTCAAAAGATTAAATGTTAAAATTTCATCATTATAGACCATTTTGGGAACGTTCGACATGTCCGGAGTCATCGTTTTTCATCCGAAAATCGATTTTTTGGACTGTACCAAAAATGATTCAAAATGTCAATTGGATCGTGCCTCATGTTGAATAACCACTTTTTAAACCCTCACAGTGACCAAAATGGCAATTTTTACAGAGTTTTGCTTACTCAAAAGCTTCAATTTTGACCCGTTTCAGTCACAGAAATGACTTTAACACACTTATTTTAGTTGAAAAAGTCATAATTCACATCCAACA
Source organism: Lissotriton vulgaris (assembly GCF_964263255.1). NCBI lineage: Eukaryota > Metazoa > Chordata > Amphibia > Caudata > Salamandridae > Lissotriton > Lissotriton vulgaris. The sequence continues at coordinate 71,095 of NW_028241909.1, forward strand.
GTCATTTAGAGTCAAAAGATTAAATGTTAAAATTTCATCATTATAGACCATTTTGGGAACGTTCGACATGTCCGGAGTCATCGTTTTTCATCCGAAAATTGATTTTTTGGACTGTACCAAAAATGATTCAAAATGTCAATTGGATCATGCCTCATGTTGAATAACCACTTTTTAAACCCTCACAGTGACCAAAATTGCCATTTTTACAGAGTTTTGTTTACTCAAAAGCGATAATTTTGACCCGTTTCAGGCACAGAAATGACTTTAAACACACTTATTTTAGTTGAAAAAGTCATAATTCACATCCAACAGTCATTTAGAGTCAAAAGATTAAATGTTAAAATTTCATCATTATAGACCATTTTGGGAACGTTCGACATGTCCGGAGTCATTGTTTTTCATCCGAAAATTGATTTTTTGGACTGTACCAAAAATGATTCAAAATGTCAATTGGATCGTGCCTCATGTTGAATAACCACTTTTTAAACCCTCACAGTGACCAAAATGGCCATTTTTACAGAGTTTTGCTTACTCAAAAGCTTCAATTTTGACCCGTTTCAGTCACAGAAATGACTTTAAACACACTTATTTTAGTTGAAAAAGTCATAATTCACATCCAACAGTCATTTAGAGTCAAAAGATTAAATGTTAAAATTTCATCATTATAGACCATTTTGGGAACGTTCGACATGTCCGGAGTCATCGTTTTTCATCCGAAAATCGATTTTTTGGACTGTACCAAAAATGATTCAAAATGTCAATTGGATCGTGCCTCATGTTGAATAACCACTTTTTAAACCCTCACAGTGACCAAAATTGCCATTTTTACAGAGTTTTGCTTACTCAAAAGCTTCCATTTTGACCCGTTTCAGGCACAGAAAGGACTTTAAACACACTTATTTTAGTTGAAAAAGTCATAATTCACATCCAACAGTCATTTAGAGTCAAAAGATTAAATGTTAAAATTTCATCATTATAGACCATTTTGGGAACGTTCGACATGTCCGGAGTCATCGTTTTTCCTCCGAAAATAGATTTTTTGGACTGTACTAAAAATGATTCAAAATGTCAATTGGATCGTGCCTCATGTTGAATAACCACTTTTTAAACCCTCACAGTGACCAAAATGGCCATTTTTACAGAGTTTTGCTTACTCAAAAGCTTCCATTTTGACCCGTTTCAGGCACAGAAAGGACTTTAAACACACTTATTTTAGTTGAAAAAGTCATAATTCACATCCAACAGTCATTTAGAGTCAAAAGATTAAATGTTAAAATTTCATCATTATAGACCATTTTGGGAACGTTCGACATGTCCGGAGTCATCGTTTTTCATCCGAAAATAGATTTTTTGGACTGTACTAAAAATGATTCAAAATGTCAATTGGATCGTGCCTCATGTTGAATAACCACTTTTTAAACCCTCACAGTGACCAAAATGGCCATTTTTACAGAGTTTTGCTTACTCAAAAGCTTCAATTTTGACCCGTTTCAGGCACAGAAATGACTTTAAACACACTTATTTTGGTTGAAAAAGTCATACTTCACATCCAACAGTCATTTAGAGTCAAAAGATTAAATGTTAAAATTTCATCATTATAGACCATTTTGGGAACGTTCGACATGTCCGGAGTCATCGTTTTTCATCCGAAAATCGATTTTTTTGGACTGTACCAAAAATGATTCAAAATGTCAATTGGATCATGCCTCATGTTGAATAACCACTTTTTAAACCCTCACAGTGACCAAAATTGCCATTTTTACAGAGTTTTGCTTACTCAAAAGCTTCAATTTTGACCCGTTTCAGGCACAGAAATGACTTTAAACACACTTATTTTAGTTGAAAAAGTCATAATTCACATCCAACAGTCATTTAGAGTCAAAAGATTAAATGTAAAATTCATCATTAAAGACCATTTTGGGAACGTTCGACATGTCCGGAGTCATCGTTTTTCATCCGAAAATCGATTTTTTGGACTGTACCAAAAATGATTCAAAATGTCAATTGGATCGTGCCTCATGTTGAATAACCACTTTTTAAACCCTCACAGTGACCAAAATGGCCATTTTTACAAAGTTTTGCTTACTCAAAAGCTTCAATTTTGACCCGTTTCAGTCACAGAAATGACTTTAAACACACTTATTTTAGTTGAAAATGTCATAATTCACATCCAACAGTCATTTAGAGTCAAAAGATTAAATGTTAAAATTTCATCATTATAGACCATTTTGGGAACGTTCGACATGTCCGGAGTCATCGTTTTTCATCCGAAAATCGATTTTTTGGACTGTACCAAAAATGATTCAAAATGTCAATTGGATCATGCCTCATGTTGAATAACCACTTTTTAAACCCTCACAGTGACCAAAATTGCCATTTTTACAGAGTTTTGATTACTCAAAAGCTTCAATTTTGACCCGTTTCAGTCACAAAAATTACTTTAAACACACTTATTTTAGTTGAAAAAGTCATAATTCACATCCAACAGTCATTTAGAGTCAAAAGATTAAATGTTAAAATTTCATCATTATAGACCATTTTGGGAACGTTCGACATGTCCGGAGTCATTGTTTTTCATCCGAAAATTGATTTTTTGGACTGTACCAAAAATGATTCAAAATGTCAATTGGATCGTGCCTCATGTTGAATAACCACTTTTTAAACCCTCACAGTGACCAAAATGGCCATTTTTACAGAGTTTTGCTTACTCAAAAGCTTCAATTTTGACCCGTTTCAGTCACAGAAATGACTTTAAACACACTTATTTTAGTTGAAAAAGTCATTATTCACATCCAACAGTCATTTAGAGTCAAAAGATTAAATGTTAAAATTTCATCATTATAGACCATTTTGGGAACGTTCGACATGTCCGGAGTCATCGTTTTTCATCCGAAAATCGATTTTTTGGACTGTACCAAAAATGATTCAAAATGTCAATTGGATCGTGCCTCATGTTGAATAACCACTTTTTAAACCCTCACAGTGACCAAAATGGCAATTTTTACAGAGTTTTGCTTACTCAAAAGCTTCAATTTTGACCCGTTTCAGTCACAGAAATGACTTTAACACACTTATTTTAGTTGAAAAAGTCATAATTCACATCCAACAGTCATTTAGAGTCAAAAGATTAAATGTTAAAATTTCATCATTATAGACCATTTTGGGAACGTTCGACATGTCCGGAGTCATCGTTTTTCATCCGAAAATTGATTTTTTGGACTGTACCAAAAATGATTCAAAATGTCAATTGGATCATGCCTCATGTTGAATAACCACTTTTTAAACCCTCACAGTGACCAAAATTGCCATTTTTACAGAGTTTTGTTTACTCAAAAGCGATAATTTTGACCCGTTTCAGGCACAGAAATGACTTTAAACACACTTATTTTAGTTGAAAAAGTCATAATTCACATCCAACAGTCATTTAGAGTCAAAAGATTAAATGTTAAAATTTCATCATTATAGACCATTTTGGGAACGTTCGACATGTCCGGAGTCATTGTTTTTCATCCGAAAATTGATTTTTTGGACTGTACCAAAAATGATTCAAAATGTCAATTGGATCGTGCCTCATGTTGAATAACCACTTTTTAAACCCTCACAGTGACCAAAATGGCCATTTTTACAGAGTTTTGCTTACTCAAAAGCTTCAATTTTGACCCGTTTCAGTCACAGAAATGACTTTAAACACACTTATTTTAGTTGAAAAAGTCATAATTCACATCCAACAGTCATTTAGAGTCAAAAGATTAAATGTTAAAATTTCATCATTATAGACCATTTTGGGAACGTTCGACATGTCCGGAGTCATCGTTTTTCATCCGAAAATCGATTTTTTGGACTGTACCAAAAATGATTCAAAATGTCAATTGGATCATGCCTCATGTTGAATAACCACTTTTTAAACCCTCACAGTGACCAAAATTGCCATTTTTACAGAGTTTTGCTTACTCAAAAGCTTCAATTTTGACCCGTTTCAGGCACAGAAATGACTTTAAACACACTTGTTTTAGTTGAAAAAGTCATAATTCACATCCAACAGTCATTTAGAGTCAAAAGATTAAATGTTAAAATTTCATTATTATAGACCATTTTGGGAACGTTCGACATGTCCGGAGTCATCGTTTTTCATCCGAAAATCGATTTTTTTGGACTGTACCAAAAATGATTCAAAATGTCAATTGGATCATGCCTCATGTTGAATAACCACTTTTTAAACCCTCACAGTGACCAAAATTGCCATTTTTACAGAGTTTTGCTTACTCAAAAGCTTCAATTTTGACCCGTTTCAGGCACAGAAATGACTTTAACACACTTATTTTAGTTGAAAAAGTCATAATTCACATCCAACAGTCATTTAGAGTCAAAAGATTAAATGTTAAAATTTCATCATTATAGACCATTTTGGGAACGTTCGACATGTCCGGAGTCATCGTTTTTCATCCGAAAATTGATTTTTTGGACTGTACCAAAAATGATTCAAAATGTCAATTGGATCGTGCCTCATGTTGAATAACCACTTTTTAAACCCTCACAGTGACCAAAATTGCCATTTTTACAGAGTTTTGCTTACTCAAAAGCTTCCATTTTGACCCGTTTCAGGCACAGAAAGGACTTTAAACACACTTATTTTAGTTGAAAAAGTCATAATTCACATCCAACAGTCATTTAGAGTCAAAAGATTAAATGTTAAAATTTCATCATTATAGACCATTTTGGGAACGTTCGACATGTCCGGAGTCATCGTTTTTCCTCCGAAAATAGATTTTTTGGACTGTACTAAAAATGATTCAAAATGTCAATTGGATCGTGCCTCATGTTGAATAACCACTTTTTAAACCCTCACAGTGACCAAAATGGCCATTTTTACAGAGTTTTGCTTACTCAAAAGCTTCCATTTTGACCCGTTTCAGGCACAGAAAGGACTTTAAACACACTTATTTTAGTTGAAAAAGTCATAATTCACATCCAACAGTCATTTAGAGTCAAAAGATTAAATGTTAAAATTTCATCATTATAGACCATTTTGGGAACGTTCGACATGTCCGGAGTCATCGTTTTTCATCCGAAAATAGATTTTTTGGACTGTACTAAAAATGATTCAAAATGTCAATTGGATCGTGCCTCATGTTGAATAACCACTTTTTAAACCCTCACAGTGACCAAAATGGCCATTTTTACAGAGTTTTGCTTACTCAAAAGCTTCAATTTTGACCCGTTTCAGGCACAGAAATGACTTTAAACACACTTATTTTGGTTGAAAAAGTCATACTTCACATCCAACAGTCATTTAGAGTCAAAAGATTAAATGTTAAAATTTCATCATTATAGACCATTTTGGGAACGTTCGACATGTCCGGAGTCATTGTTTTTCATCCGAAAATTGATTTTTTGGACTGTACCAAAAATGATTCAAAATGTCAATTGGATCGTGCCTCATGTTGAATAACCACTTTTTAAACCCTCACAGTGACCAAAATGGCCATTTTTACAGAGTTTTGCTTACTCAAAAGCTTCAATTTTGACCCGTTTCAGTCACAGAAATGACTTTAAACACACTTATTTTAGTTGAAAAAGTCATAATTCACATCCAACAGTCATTTAGAGTCAAAAGATTAAATGTTAAAATTTCATCATTATAGACCATTTTGGGAACGTTCGACATGTCCGGAGTCATCGTTTTTCATCCGAAAATCGATTTTTTGGACTGTACCAAAAATGATTCAAAATGTCAATTGGATCGTGCCTCATGTTGAATAACCACTTTTTAAACCCTCACAGTGACCAAAATTGCCATTTTTACAGAGTTTTGCTTACTCAAAAGCTTCAATTTTGACCCGTTTCAGGCACAGAAATGACTTTAACACACTTATTTTAGTTGAAAAAGTCATAATTCACATCCAACAGTCATTTAGAGTCAAAAGATTAAATGTTAAAATTTCATTATTATAGACCATTTTGGGAACGTTCGACATGTCCGGAGTCATCGTTTTTCATCCGAAAATCGATTTTTTTGGACTGTACCAAAAATGATTCAAAATGTCAATTGGATCATGCCTCATGTTGAATAACCACTTTTTAAACCCTCACAGTGACCAAAATTGCCATTTTTACAGAGTTTTGCTTACTCAAAAGCTTCAATTTTGACCCGTTTCAGGCACAGAAATGACTTTAACACACTTATTTTAGTTGAAAAAGTCATAATTCACATCCAACAGTCATTTAGAGTCAAAAGATTAAATGTTAAAATTTCATCATTATAGACCATTTTGGGAACGTTCGACATGTCCGGAGTCATCGTTTTTCATCCGAAAATTGATTTTTTGGACTGTACCAAAAATGATTCAAAATGTCAATTGGATCGTGCCTCATGTTGAATAACCACTTTTTAAACCCTCACAGTGACCAAAATTGCCATTTTTACAGAGTTTTGCTTACTCAAAAGCTTCCATTTTGACCCGTTTCAGGCACAGAAAGGACTTTAAACACACTTATTTTAGTTGAAAAAGTCATAATTCACATCCAACAGTCATTTAGAGTCAAAAGATTAAATGTTAAAATTTCATCATTATAGACCATTTTGGGAACGTTCGACATGTCCGGAGTCATCGTTTTTCCTCCGAAAATAGATTTTTTGGACTGTACTAAAAATGATTCAAAATGTCAATTGGATCGTGCCTCATGTTGAATAACCACTTTTTAAACCCTCACAGTGACCAAAATGGCCATTTTTACAGAGTTTTGCTTACTCAAAAGCTTCCATTTTGACCCGTTTCAGGCACAGAAAGGACTTTAAACACACTTATTTTAGTTGAAAAAGTCATAATTCACATCCAACAGTCATTTAGAGTCAAAAGATTAAATGTTAAAATTTCATCATTATAGACCATTTTGGGAACGTTCGACATGTCCGGAGTCATCGTTTTTCATCCGAAAATAGATTTTTTGGACTGTACTAAAAATGATTCAAAATGTCAATTGGATCGTGCCTCATGTTGAATAACCACTTTTTAAACCCTCACAGTGACCAAAATGGCCATTTTTACAGAGTTTTGCTTACTCAAAAGCTTCAATTTTGACCCGTTTCAGGCACAGAAATGACTTTAAACACACTTATTTTGGTTGAAAAAGTCATACTTCACATCCAACAGTCATTTAGAGTCAAAAGATTAAATGTTAAAATTTCATCATTATAGACCATTTTGGGAACGTTCGACATGTCCGGAGTCATCGTTTTTCATCCGAAAATAGATTTTTTGGACTGTACCAAAAATGATTCAAAATGTCAATTGGATCGTGCCTCATGTTGAATAACCACTTTTTAAACCCTCACAGTGACCAAAATTGCCATTTTTACAGAGTTTTGCTTACTCAAAAGCTTCAATTTTGACCCGTTTCAGGCACAGAAATGACTTTAACACACTTATTTTAGTTGAAAAAGTCATAATTCACATCCAACAGTCATTTAGAGTCAAAAGATTAAATGTTAAAATTTCATTATTATAGACCATTTTGGGAACGTTCGACATGTCCGGAGTCATCGTTTTTCATCCGAAAATCGATTTTTTTGGACTGTACCAAAAATGATTCAAAATGTCAATTGGATCATGCCTCATGTTGAATAACCACTTTTTAAACCCTCACAGTGACCAAAATTGCCATTTTTACAGAGTTTTGCTTACTCAAAAGCTTCAATTTTGACCCGTTTCAGGCACAGAAATGACTTTAACACACTTATTTTAGTTGAAAAAGTCATAATTCACATCCAACAGTCATTTAGAGTCAAAAGATTAAATGTTAAAATTTCATCATTATAGACCATTTTGGGAACGTTCGACATGTCCGGAGTCATCGTTTTTCATCCGAAAATTGATTTTTTGGACTGTACCAAAAATGATTCAAAATGTCAATTGGATCGTGCCTCATGTTGAATAACCACTTTTTAAACCCTCACAGTGACCAAAATTGCCATTTTTACAGAGTTTTGCTTACTCAAAAGCTTCCATTTTGACCCGTTTCAGGCACAGAAAGGACTTTAAACACACTTATTTTAGTTGAAAAAGTCATAATTCACATCCAACAGTCATTTAGAGTCAAAAGATTAAATGTTAAAATTTCATCATTATAGACCATTTTGGGAACGTTCGACATGTCCGGAGTCATCGTTTTTCCTCCGAAAATAGATTTTTTGGACTGTACTAAAAATGATTCAAAATGTCAATTGGATCGTGCCTCATGTTGAATAACCACTTTTTAAACCCTCACAGTGACCAAAATGGCCATTTTTACAGAGTTTTGCTTACTCAAAAGCTTCCATTTTGACCCGTTTCAGGCACAGAAAGGACTTTAAACACACTTATTTTAGTTGAAAAAGTCATAATTCACATCCAACAGTCATTTAGAGTCAAAAGATTAAATGTTAAAATTTCATCATTATAGACCATTTTGGGAACGTTCGACATGTCCGGAGTCATCGTTTTTCATCCGAAAATAGATTTTTTGGACTGTACTAAAAATGATTCAAAATGTCAATTGGATCGTGCCTCATGTTGAATAACCACTTTTTAAACCCTCACAGTGACCAAAATGGCCATTTTTACAGAGTTTTGCTTACTCAAAAGCTTCAATTTTGACCCGTTTCAGGCACAGAAATGACTTTAAACACACTTATTTTGGTTGAAAAAGTCATACTTCACATCCAACAGTCATTTAGAGTCAAAAGATTAAATGTTAAAATTTCATCATTATAGACCATTTTGGGAACGTTCGACATGTCCGGAGTCATTGTTTTTCATCCGAAAATTGATTTTTTGGACTGTACCAAAAATGATTCAAAATGTCAATTGGATCGTGCCTCATGTTGAATAACCACTTTTTAAACCCTCACAGTGACCAAAATGGCCATTTTTACAGAGTTTTGCTTACTCAAAAGCTTCAATTTTGACCCGTTTCAGTCACAGAAATGACTTTAAACACACTTATTTTAGTTGAAAAAGTCATAATTCACATCCAACAGTCATTTAGAGTCAAAAGATTAAATGTTAAAATTTCATCATTATAGACCATTTTGGGAACGTTCGACATGTCCGGAGTCATCGTTTTTCATCCGAAAATCGATTTTTTGGACTGTACCAAAAATGATTCAAAATGTCAATTGGATCGTGCCTCATGTTGAATAACCACTTTTTAAACCCTCACAGTGACCAAAATGGCCATTTTTACAGAGTTTTGCTTACTCAAAAGCTTCAATTTTGACCCGTTTCAGTCACAGAAATGACTTTAAACACACTTATTTTAGTTGAAAAAGTCATAATTCACATCCAACAGTCATTTAGAGTCAAAAGATTAAATGTTAAGATTTCATCATTATAGACCATTTTGGGAACGTTCGACATGTCCGGAGTCATCGTTTTTCATCCGAAAATTGATTTTTTGGACTGTACCAAAAATGATTCAAAATGTCAATTGGATCATGCCTCATGTTGAATAACCACTTTTTAAACCCTCACAGTGACCAAAATTGCCATTTTTACAGAGTTTTGTTTACTCAAAAGCGATAATTTTGACCCGTTTCAGGCACAGAAATGACTTTAAACAAAGTTATTTTAGTTGAAAAAGTCATAATTCACATCCAACAGTCATTTAGAGTCAAAAGATTAAATGTTAAAATTTCATCATTATAGACCATTTTGGGAATGTTCGACATGTCCGGAGTCATTGTTTTTCATCCGAAAATTGATTTTTTGGACTGTACCAAAAATGATTCAAAATGTCAATTGGATCGTGTCTCATGTTGAATAACCACTTTTTAAACCCTCACAGTGACCAAAATGGCCATTTTTACAGAGTTTTGCTTACTCAAAAGCTTCAATTTTGACCCGTTTCAGTCACAGAAATGACTTTAAACACACTTATTTTAGTTGAAAAAGTCATAATTCACATCCAACAGTCATTTAGAGTCAAAAGATTAAATGTTAAAATTTCATCATTATAGACCATTTTGGGAACGTTCGACATGTCCGGAGTCATCGTTTTTCATCCGAAAATCGATTTTTTGGACTGTACCAAAAATGATTCAAAATGTCAATTGGATCATGCCTCATGTTGAATAACCACTTTTTAAACCCTCACAGTGACCAAAATTGCCATTTTTACAGAGTTTTGCTTACTAAAAAGCTTCAATTTTGACCCGTTTCAGGCACAGAAATGACTTTAAACACACTTGTTTTAGTTGAAAAAGTCATAATTCACATCCAACAGTCATTTAGAGTCAAAAGATTAAATGTTAAAATTTCATTATTATAGACCATTTTGGGAACGTTCGACATGTCCGGAGTCATCGTTTTTCATCCGAAAATCGATTTTTTTGGACTGTACCAAAAATGATTCAAAATGTCAATTGGATCAGGCCTCATGTTGAATAACCACTTTTTAAACCCTCACAGTGACCAAAATTGCCATTTTTACAGAGTTTTGCTTACTCAAAAGCTTCAATTTTGACCCGTTTCAGGCACAGAAATGACTTTAACACACTTATTTTAGTTGAAAAAGTCATAATTCACATCCAACAGTCATTTAGAGTCAAAAGATTAAATGTTAAAATTTCATCATTATAGACCATTTTGGGAACGTTCGACATGTCCGGAGTCATCGTTTTTCATCCGAAAATTGATTTTTTGGACTGTACCAAAAATGATTCAAAATGTCAATTGGATCGTGCCTCATGTTGAATAACCACTTTTTAAACCCTCACAGTGACCAAAATTGCCATTTTTACAGAGTTTTGCTTACTCAAAAGCTTCCATTTTGACCCGTTTCAGGCACAGAAAGGACTTTAAACACACTTATTTTAGTTGAAAAAGTCATAATTCACATCCAACAGTCATTTAGAGTCAAAAGATTAAATGTTAAAATTTCATCATTATAGACCATTTTGGGAACGTTCGACATGTCCGGAGTCATCGTTTTTCCTCCGAAAATAGATTTTTTGGACTGTACTAAAAATGATTCAAAATGTCAATTGGATCGTGCCTCATGTTGAATAACCACTTTTTAAACCCTCACAGTGACCAAAATGGCCATTTTTACAGAGTTTTGCTTACTCAAAAGCTTCCATTTTGACCCGTTTCAGGCACAGAAAGGACTTTAAACACACTTATTTTAGTTGAAAAAGTCATAATTCACATCCAACAGTCATTTAGAGTCAAAAGATTAAATGTTAAAATTTCATCATTATAGACCATTTTGGGAACGTTCCACATGTCCGGAGTCATCGTTTTTCATCCGAAAATAGATTTTTTGGACTGTACTAAAAATGATTCAAAATGTCAATTGGATCGTGCCTCATGTTGAATAACCACTTTTTAAACCCTCACAGTGACCAAAATGGCCATTTTTACAGAGTTTTGCTTACTCAAAAGCTTCAATTTTGACCCGTTTCAGGCACAGAAATGACTTTAAACACACTTATTTTGGTTGAAAAAGTCATACTTCACATCCAACAGTCATTTAGAGTCAAAAGATTAAATGTTAAAATTTCATCATTATAGACCATTTTGGGAACGTTCGACATGTCCGGAGTCATCGTTTTTCATCCGAAAATCGATTTTTTTGGACTGTACCAAAAATGATTCAAAATGTCAATTGGATCATGCCTCATGTTGAATAACCACTTTTTAAACCCTCACAGTGACCAAAATTGCCATTTTTACAGAGTTTTGCTTACTCAAAAGCTTCAATTTTGACCCGTTTCAGGCACAGAAATGACTTTAAACACACTTATTTTAGTTGAAAAAGTCATAATTCACATCCAACAGTCATTTAGAGTCAAAAGATTAAATGTAAAATTCATCATTAAAGACCATTTTGGGAACGTTCGACATGTCCGGAGTCATCGTTTTTCATCCGAAAATCGATTTTTTGGACTGTACCAAAAATGATTCAAAATGTCAATTGGATCGTGCCTCATGTTGAATAACCACTTTTTAAACCCTCACAGTGACCAAAATGGCCATTTTTACAAAGTTTTGCTTACTCAAAAGCTTCAATTTTGACCCGTTTCAGTCACAGAAATGACTTTAAACACACTTATTTTAGTTGAAAATGTCATAATTCACATCCAACAGTCATTTAGAGTCAAAAGATTAAATGTTAAAATTTCATCATTATAGACCATTTTGGGAACGTTCGACATGTCCGGAGTCATCGTTTTTCATCCGAAAATCGATTTTTTGGACTGTACCAAAAATGATTCAAAATGTCAATTGGATCATGCCTCATGTTGAATAACCACTTTTTAAACCCTCACAGTGACCAAAATTGCCATTTTTACAGAGTTTTGATTACTCAAAAGCTTCAATTTTGACCCGTTTCAGTCACAAAAATTACTTTAAACACACTTATTTTAGTTGAAAAAGTCATAATTCACATCCAACAGTCATTTAGAGTCAAAAGATTAAATGTTAAAATTTCATCATTATAGACCATTTTGGGAACGTTCGACATGTCCGGAGTCATTGTTTTTCATCCGAAAATTGATTTTTTGGACTGTACCAAAAATGATTCAAAATGTCAATTGGATCGTGCCTCATGTTGAATAACCACTTTTTAAACCCTCACAGTGACCAAAATGGCCATTTTTACAGATTTTTGCTTACTCAAAAGCTTCAATTTTGACCCGTTTCAGTCACAGAAATGACTTTAAACACACTTATTTTAGTTGAAAAAGTCATTATTCACATCCAACAGTCATTTAGAGTCAAAAGATTAAATGTTAAAATTTCATCATTATAGACCATTTTGGGAACGTTCGACATGTCCGGAGTCATCGTTTTTCATCCGAAAATCGATTTTTTGGACTGTACCAAAAATGATTCAAAATGTCAATTGGATCGTGCCTCATGTTGAATAACCACTTTTTAAACCCTCACAGTGACCAAAATGGCAATTTTTACAGAGTTTTGCTTACTCAAAAGCTTCAATTTTGACCCGTTTCAGTCACAGAAATGACTTTAACACACTTATTTTAGTTGAAAAAGTCATAATTCACATCCAACAGTCATTTAGAGTCAAAAGATTAAATGTTAAAATTTCATCATTATAGACCATTTTGGGAACGTTCGACATGTCCGGAGTCATCGTTTTTCATCCGAAAATTGATTTTTTGGACTGTACCAAAAATGATTCAAAATGTCAATTGGATCATGCCTCATGTTGAATAACCACTTTTTAAACCCTCACAGTGACCAAAATTGCCATTTTTACAGAGTTTTGTTTACTCAAAAGCGATAATTTTGACCCGTTTCAGGCACAGAAATGACTTTAAACACACTTATTTTAGTTGAAAAAGTCATAATTCACATCCAACAGTCATTTAGAGTCAAAAGATTAAATGTTAAAATTTCATCATTATAGACCATTTTGGGAACGTTCGACATGTCCGGAGTCATTGTTTTTCATCCGAAAATTGATTTTTTGGACTGTACCAAAAATGATTCAAAATGTCAATTGGATCGTGCCTCATGTTGAATAACCACTTTTTAAACCCTCACAGTGACCAAAATGGCCATTTTTACAGAGTTTTGCTTACTCAAAAGCTTCAATTTTGACCCGTTTCAGTCACAGAAATGACTTTAAACACACTTATTTTAGTTGAAAAAGTCATAATTCACATCCAACAGTCATTTAGAGTCAAAAGATTAAATGTTAAAATTTCATCATTATAGACCATTTTGGGAACGTTCGACATGTCCGGAGTCATCGTTTTTCATCCGAAAATTGATTTTTTGGACTGTACCAAAAATTATTCAAAATGTCAATTGGATCGTGCCTCATGTTGAATAACCACTTTTTAAACCCTCACAGTGACCAAAATTGCCATTTTTACAGAGTTTTGCTTACTCAAAAGCTTCCATTTTGACCCGTTTCAGGCACAGAAAGGACTTTAAACACACTTATTTTAGTTGAAAAAGTCATAATTCACATCCAACAGTCATTTAGAGTCAAAAGATTAAATGTTAAAATTTCATCATTATAGACCATTTTGGGAACGTTCGACATGTCCGGAGTCATCGTTTTTCCTCCGAAAATAGATTTTTTGGACTGTACTAAAAATGATTCAAAATGTCAATTGGATCGTGCCTCATGTTGAATAACCACTTTTTAAACCCTCACAGTGACCAAAATGGCCATTTTTACAGAGTTTTGCTTACTCAAAAGCTTCCATTTTGACCCGTTTCAGGCACAGAAAGGACTTTAAACACACTTATTTTAGTTGAAAAAGTCATAATTCACATCCAACAGTCATTTAGAGTCAAAAGATTAAATGTTAAAATTTCATCATTATAGACCATTTTGGGAACGTTCGACATGTCCGGAGTCATCGTTTTTCATCCGAAAATAGATTTTTTGGACTGTACTAAAAATGATTCAAAATGTCAATTGGATCGTGCCTCATGTTGAATAACCACTTTTTAAACCCTCACAGTGACCAAAATGGCCATTTTTACAGAGTTTTGCTTACTCAAAAGCTTCAATTTTGACCCGTTTCAGGCACAGAAATGACTTTAAACACACTTATTTTGGTTGAAAAAGTCATACTTCACATCCAACAGTCATTTAGAGTCAAAAGATTAAATGTTAAAATTTCATCATTATAGACCATTTTGGGAACGTTCGACATGTCCGGAGTCATTGTTTTTCATCCGAAAATTGATTTTTTGGACTGTACCAAAAATGATTCAAAATGTCAATTGGATCGTGCCTCATGTTGAATAACCACTTTTTAAACCCTCACAGTGACCAAAATGGCCATTTTTACAGAGTTTTGCTTACTCAAAAGCTTCAATTTTGACCCGTTTCAGTCACAGAAATGACTTTAAACACACTTATTTTAGTTGAAAAAGTCATAATTCACATCCAACAGACATTTAGAGTCAAAAGATTAAATGTTAAAATTTCATCATTATAGACCATTTTGGGAACGTTCGACATGTCCGGAGTCATCGTTTTTCATCCGAAAATCGATTTTTTGGACTGTACCAAAAATGATTCAAAATGTCAATTGGATCGTGCCTCATGTTGAATAACCACTTTTTAAACCCTCACAGTGACCAAAATGGCCATTTTTACAGAGTTTTGCTTACTCAAAAGCTTCAATTTTGACCCGTTTCAGTCACAGAAATGACTTTAAACACACTTATTTTAGTTGAAAAAGTCATAATTCACATCCAACAGTCATTTAGAGTCAAAAGATTAAATGTTAAAATTTCATCATTATAGACCATTTTGGGAACGTTCGACATGTCCGGAGTCATCGTTTTTCATCCGAAAATTGATTTTTTGGACTGTACCAAAAATGATTCAAAATGTCAATTGGATCATGCCTCATGTTGAATAACCACTTTTTAAACCCTCACAGTGACCAAAATTGCCATTTTTACAGAGTTTTGTTTACTCAAAAGCGATAATTTTGACCCGTTTCAGGCACAGAAATGACTTTAAACAAAGTTATTTTAGTTGAAAAAGTCATAATTCACATCCAACAGTCATTTAGAGTCAAAAGATTAAATGTTAAAATTTCATCATTATAGACCATTTTGGGAATGTTCGACATGTCCGGAGTCATTGTTTTTCATCCGAAAATTGATTTTTTGGACTGTACCAAAAATGATTCAAAATGTCAATTGGATCGTGTCTCATGTTGAATAACCACTTTTTAAACCCTCACAGTGACCAAACTGGCCATTTTTACAGAGTTTTGCTTACTCAAAAGCTTCAATTTTGACCCGTTTCAGTCACAGAAATGACTTTAAACACACTTATTTTAGTTGAAAAAGTCATAATTCACATCCAACAGTCATTTAGAGTCAAAAGATTAAATGTTAAAATTTCATCATTATAGACCATTTTGGGAACGTTCGACATGTCCGGAGTCATCGTTTTTCATCCGAAAATCGATTTTTTGGACTGTACCAAAAATGATTCAAAATGTCAATTGGATCATGCCTCATGTTGAATAACCACTTTTTAAACCCTCACAGTGACCAAAATTGCCATTTTTACAGAGTTTTGCTTACTCAAAAGCTTCAATTTTGACCCGTTTCAGGCACAGAAATGACTTTAAACACACTTGTTTTAGTTGAAAAAGTCATAATTCACATCCAACAGTCATTTAGAGTCAAAAGATTAAATGTTAAAATTTCATTATTATAGACCATTTTGGGAACGTTCGACATGTCCGGAGTCATCGTTTTTCATCCGAAAATCGATTTTTTTGGACTGTACCAAAAATGATTCAAAATTTCAATTGGATCATGCCTCATGTTGAATAACCACTTTTTAAACCCTCACAGTGACCAAAATTGCCATTTTTACAGAGTTTTGCTTACTCAAAAGCTTCAATTTTGACCCGTTTCAGGCACAGAAATGACTTTAACACACTTATTTTAGTTGAAAAAGTCATAATTCACATCCAACAGTCATTTAGAGTCAAAAGATTAAATGTTAAAATTTCATCATTATAGACCATTTTGGGAACGTTCGACATGTCCGGAGTCATCGTTTTTCATCCGAAAATTGATTTTTTGGACTGTACCAAAAATGATTCAAAATGTCAATTGGATCGTGCCTCATGTTGAATAACCACTTTTTAAACCCTCACAGTGACCAAAATTGCCATTTTTACAGAGTTTTGCTTACTCAAAAGCTTCCATTTTGACCCGTTTCAGGCACAGAAAGGACTTTAAACACACTTATTTTAGTTGAAAAAGTCATAATTCACATCCAACAGTCATTTAGAGTCAAAAGATTAAATGTTAAAATTTCATCATTATAGACCATTTTGGGAACGTTCGACATGTCCGGAGTCATCGTTTTTCCTCCGAAAATAGATTTTTTGGACTGTACTAAAAATGATTCAAAATGTCAATTGGATCGTGCCTCATGTTGAATAACCACTTTTTAAACCCTCACAGTGACCAAAATGGCCATTTTTACAGAGTTTTGCTTACTCAAAAGCTTCCATTTTGACCCGTTTCAGGCACAGAAAGGACTTTAAACACACTTATTTTAGTTGAAAAAGTCATAATTCACATCCAACAGTCATTTAGAGTCAAAAGATTAAATGTTAAAATTTCATCATTATAGACCATTTTGGGAACGTTCGACATGTCCGGAGTCATCGTTTTTCATCCGAAAATCGATTTTTTGGACTGTACCAAAAATGATTCAAAATGTCAATTGGATCGTGCCTCATGTTGAATAACCACTTTTTAAACCCTCACAGTGACCAAAATGGCAATTTTTACAGAGTTTTGCTTACTCAAAAGCTTCAATTTTGACCCGTTTCAGTCACAGAAATGACTTTAACACACTTATTTTAGTTGAAAAAGTCATAATTCACATCCAACAGTCATTTAGAGTCAAAAGATTAAATGTTAAAATTTCATCATTATAGACCATTTTGGGAACGTTCGACATGTCCGGAGTCATCGTTTTTCATCCGAAAATTGATTTTTTGGACTGTACCAAAAATGATTCAAAATGTCAATTGGATCATGCCTCATGTTGAATAACCACTTTTTAAACCCTCACAGTGACCAAAATTGCCATTTTTACAGAGTTTTGTTTACTCAAAAGCGATAATTTTGACCCGTTTCAGGCACAGAAATGACTTTAAACACACTTATTTTAGTTGAAAAAGTCATAATTCACATCCAACAGTCATTTAGAGTCAAAAGATTAAATGTTAAAATTTCATCATTATAGACCATTTTGGGAACGTTCGACATGTCCGGAGTCATTGTTTTTCATCCGAAAATTGATTTTTTGGACTGTACCAAAAATGATTCAAAATGTCAATTGGATCGTGCCTCATGTTGAATAACCACTTTTTAAACCCTCACAGTGACCAAAATGGCCATTTTTACAGAGTTTTGCTTACTCAAAAGCTTCAATTTTGACCCGTTTCAGTCACAGAAATGACTTTAAACACACTTATTTTAGTTGAAAAAGTCATAATTCACATCCAACAGTCATTTAGAGTCAAAAGATTAAATGTTAAAATTTCATCATTATAGACCATTTTGGGAACGTTCGACATGTCCGGAGTCATCGTTTTTCATCCGAAAATCGATTTTTTGGACTGTACCAAAAATGATTCAAAATGTCAATTGGATCATGCCTCATGTTGAATAACCACTTTTTAAACCCTCACAGTGACCAAAATTGCCATTTTTACAGAGTTTTGCTTACTCAAAAGCTTCAATTTTGACCCGTTTCAGGCACAGAAATGACTTTAAACACACTTGTTTTAGTTGAAAAAGTCATAATTCACATCCAACAGTCATTTAGAGTCAAAAGATTAAATGTTAAAATTTCATTATTATAGACCATTTTGGGAACGTTCGACATGTCCGGAGTCATCGTTTTTCATCCGAAAATCGATTTTTTTGGACTGTACCAAAAATGATTCAAAATGTCAATTGGATCATGCCTCATGTTGAATAACCACTTTTTAAACCCTCACAGTGACCAAAATTGCCATTTTTACAGAGTTTTGCTTACTCAAAAGCTTCAATTTTGACCCGTTTCAGGCACAGAAATGACTTTAACACACTTATTTTAGTTGAAAAAGTCATAATTCACATCCAACAGTCATTTAGAGTCAAAAGATTAAATGTTAAAATTTCATCATTATAGACCATTTTGGGAACGTTCGACATGTCCGGAGTCATCGTTTTTCATCCGAAAATGGATTTTTTGGACTGTACCAAAAATGATTCAAAATGTCAATTGGATCGTGCCTCATGTTGAATAACCACTTTTTAAACCCTCACAGTGACCAAAATTGCCATTTTTACAGAGTTTTGCTTACTCAAAAGCTTCCATTTTGACCCGTTTCAGGCACAGAAAGGACTTTAAACACACTTATTTTAGTTGAAAAAGTCATAATTCACATCCAACAGTCATTTAGAGTCAAAAGATTAAATGTTAAAATTTCATCATTATAGACCATTTTGGGAACGTTCGACATGTCCGGAGTCATCGTTTTTCCTCCGAAAATAGATTTTTTGGACTGTACTAAAAATGATTCAAAATGTCAATTGGATCGTGCCTCATGTTGAATAACCACTTTTTAAACCCTCACAGTGACTAAAATGGCCATTTTTACAGAGTTTTGCTTACTCAAAAGCTTCCATTTTGACCCGTTTCAGGCACAGAAAGGACTTTAAACACACTTATTTTAGTTGAAAAAGTCATAATTCACATCCAACAGTCATTTAGAGTCAAAAGATTAAATGTTAAAATTTCATCATTATAGACCATTTTGGGAACGTTCGACATGTCCGGAGTCATCGTTTTTCATCCGAAAATAGATTTTTTGGACTGTACTAAAAATGATTCAAAATGTCAATTGGATCGTGCCTCATGTTGAATAACCACTTTTTAAACCCTCACAGTGACCAAAATGGCCATTTTTACAGAGTTTTGCTTACTCAAAAGCTTCAATTTTGACCCGTTTCAGGCACAGAAATGACTTTAAACACACTTATTTTGGTTGAAAAAGTCATACTTCACATCCAACAGTCATTTAGAGTCAAAAGATTAAATGTTAAAATTTCATCATTATAGACCATTTTGGGAACGTTCGACATGTCCGGAGTCATTGTTTTTCATCCGAAAATTGATTTTTTGGACTGTACCAAAAATGATTCAAAATGTCAATTGGATCGTGCCTCATGTTGAATAACCACTTTTTAAACCCTCACAGTGACCAAAATGGCCATTTTTACAGAGTTTTGCTTACTCAAAAGCTTCAATTTTGACCCGTTTCAGTCACAGAAATGACTTTAAACACACTTATTTTAGTTGAAAAAGTCATAATTCACATCCAACAGTCATTTAGAGTCAAAAGATTAAATGTTAAAATTTCATCATTATAGACCATTTTGGGAACGTTCGACATGTCCGGAGTCATCGTTTTTCATCCGAAAATCGATTTTTTGGACTGTACCAAAAATGATTCAAAATGTCAATTGGATCGTGCCTCATGTTGAATAACCACTTTTTAAACCCTCACAGTGACCAAAATGGCCATTTTTACAGAGTTTTGCTTACTCAAAAGCTTCAATTTTGACCCGTTTCAGTCACAGAAATGACTTTAAACACACTTATTTTAGTTGAAAAAGTCATAATTCACATCCAACAGTCATTTAGAGTCAAAAGATTAAATGTTAAGATTTCATCATTATAGACCATTTTGGGAACGTTCGACATGTCCGGAGTCATCGTTTTTCATCCGAAAATTGATTTTTTGGACTGTACCAAAAATGATTCAAAATGTCAATTGGATCATGCCTCATGTTGAATAACCACTTTTTAAACCCTCACAGTGACCAAAATTGCCATTTTTACAGAGTTTTGTTTACTCAAAAGCGATAATTTTGACCCGTTTCAGGCACAGAAATGACTTTAAACAAAGTTATTTTAGTTGAAAAAGTCATAATTCACATCCAACAGTCATTTAGAGTCAAAAGATTAAATGTTAAAATTTCATCATTATAGACCATTTTGGGAATGTTCGACATGTCCGGAGTCATTGTTTTTCATCCGAAAATTGATTTTTTGGACTGTACCAAAAATGATTCAAAATGTCAATTGGATCGTGTCTCATGTTGAATAACCACTTTTTAAACCCTCACAGTGACCAAAATGGCCATTTTTACAGAGTTTTGCTTACTCAAAAGCTTCAATTTTGACCCGTTTCAGTCACAGAAATGACTTTAAACACACTTATTTTAGTTGAAAAAGTCATAATTCACATCCAACAGTCATTTAGAGTCAAAAGATTAAATGTTAAAATTTCATCATTATAGACCATTTTGGGAACGTTCGACATGTCCGGAGTCATCGTTTTTCATCCGAAAATCGATTTTTTGGACTGTACCAAAAATGATTCAAAATGTCAATTGGATCATGCCTCATGTTGAATAACCACTTTTTAAACCCTCACAGTGACCAAAATTGCCATTTTTACAGAGTTTTGCTTACTCAAAAGCTTCAATTTTGACCCGTTTCAGGCACAGAAATGACTTTAAACACACTTGTTTTAGTTGAAAAAGTCATAATTCACATCCAACAGTCATTTAGAGTCAAAAGATTAAATGTTAAAATTTCATTATTATAGACCATTTTGGGAACGTTCGACATGTCCGGAGTCATCGTTTTTCATCCGAAAATCGATTTTTTTGGACTGTACCAAAAATGATTCAAAATGTCAATTGGATCAGGCCTCATGTTGAATA
Organism: Lissotriton vulgaris; assembly: GCF_964263255.1. Lineage (NCBI taxonomy): Eukaryota > Metazoa > Chordata > Amphibia > Caudata > Salamandridae > Lissotriton > Lissotriton vulgaris. Next base: position 92,400 of record NW_028241909.1, read on the forward strand.
ACCACTTTTTAAACCCTCACAGTGACCAAAATTGCCATTTTTACAGAGTTTTGCTTACTCAAAAGCTTCAATTTTGACCCGTTTCAGGCACAGAAATGACTTTAACACACTTATTTTAGTTGAAAAAGTCATAATTCACATCCAACAGTCATTTAGAGTCAAAAGATTAAATGTTAAAATTTCATCATTATAGACCATTTTGGGAACGTTCGACATGTCCGGAGTCATCGTTTTTCATCCGAAAATTGATTTTTTGGACTGTACCAAAAATGATTCAAAATGTCAATTGGATCGTGCCTCATGTTGAATAACCACTTTTTAAACCCTCACAGTGACCAAAATTGCCATTTTTACAGAGTTTTGCTTACTCAAAAGCTTCCATTTTGACCCGTTTCAGGCACAGAAAGGACTTTAAACACACTTATTTTAGTTGAAAAAGTCATAATTCACATCCAACAGTCATTTAGAGTCAAAAGATTAAATGTTAAAATTTCATCATTATAGACCATTTTGGGAACGTTCGACATGTCCGGAGTCATCGTTTTTCCTCCGAAAATAGATTTTTTGGACTGTACTAAAAATGATTCAAAATGTCAATTGGATCGTGCCTCATGTTGAATAACCACTTTTTAAACCCTCACAGTGACCAAAATGGCCATTTTTACAGAGTTTTGCTTACTCAAAAGCTTCCATTTTGACCCGTTTCAGGCACAGAAAGGACTTTAAACACACTTATTTTAGTTGAAAAAGTCATAATTCACATCCAACAGTCATTTAGAGTCAAAAGATTAAATGTTAAAATTTCATCATTATAGACCATTTTGGGAACGTTCGACATGTCCGGAGTCATCGTTTTTCATCCGAAAATAGATTTTTTGGACTGTACTAAAAATGATTCAAAATGTCAATTGGATCGTGCCTCATGTTGAATAACCACTTTTTAAACCCTCACAGTGACCAAAATGGCCATTTTTACAGAGTTTTGCTTACTCAAAAGCTTCAATTTTGACCCGTTTCAGGCACAGAAATGACTTTAAACACACTTATTTTGGTTGAAAAAGTCATACTTCACATCCAACAGTCATTTAGAGTCAAAAGATTAAATGTTAAAATTTCATCATTATAGACCATTTTGGGAACGTTCGACATGTCCGGAGTCATCGTTTTTCATCCGAAAATCGATTTTTTTGGACTGTACCAAAAATGATTCAAAATGTCAATTGGATCATGCCTCATGTTGAATAACCACTTTTTAAACCCTCACAGTGACCAAAATTGCCATTTTTACAGAGTTTTGCTTACTCAAAAGCTTCAATTTTGACCCGTTTCAGGCACAGAAATGACTTTAAACACACTTATTTTAGTTGAAAAAGTCATAATTCACATCCAACAGTCATTTAGAGTCAAAAGATTAAATGTAAAATTCATCATTAAAGACCATTTTGGGAACGTTCGACATGTCCGGAGTCATCGTTTTTCATCCGAAAATCGATTTTTTGGACTGTACCAAAAATGATTCAAAATGTCAATTGGATCGTGCCTCATGTTGAATAACCACTTTTTAAACCCTCACAGTGACCAAAATGGCCATTTTTACAAAGTTTTGCTTACTCAAAAGCTTCAATTTTGACCCGTTTCAGTCACAGAAATGACTTTAAACACACTTATTTTAGTTGAAAATGTCATAATTCACATCCAACAGTCATTTAGAGTCAAAAGATTAAATGTTAAAATTTCATCATTATAGACCATTTTGGGAACGTTCGACATGTCCGGAGTCATCGTTTTTCATCCGAAAATCGATTTTTTGGACTGTACCAAAAATGATTCAAAATGTCAATTGGATCATGCCTCATGTTGAATAACCACTTTTTAAACCCTCACAGTGACCAAAATTGCCATTTTTACAGAGTTTTGATTACTCAAAAGCTTCAATTTTGACCCGTTTCAGTCACAAAAATTACTTTAAACACACTTATTTTAGTTGAAAAAGTCATAATTCACATCCAACAGTCATTTAGAGTCAAAAGATTAAATGTTAAAATTTCATCATTATAGACCATTTTGGGAACGTTCGACATGTCCGGAGTCATTGTTTTTCATCCGAAAATTGATTTTTTGGACTGTACCAAAAATGATTCAAAATGTCAATTGGATCGTGCCTCATGTTGAATAACCACTTTTTAAACCCTCACAGTGACCAAAATGGCCATTTTTACAGATTTTTGCTTACTCAAAAGCTTCAATTTTGACCCGTTTCAGTCACAGAAATGACTTTAAACACACTTATTTTAGTTGAAAAAGTCATTATTCACATCCAACAGTCATTTAGAGTCAAAAGATTAAATGTTAAAATTTCATCATTATAGACCATTTTGGGAACGTTCGACATGTCCGGAGTCATCGTTTTTCATCCGAAAATCGATTTTTTGGACTGTACCAAAAATGATTCAAAATGTCAATTGGATCGTGCCTCATGTTGAATAACCACTTTTTAAACCCTCACAGTGACCAAAATGGCAATTTTTACAGAGTTTTGCTTACTCAAAAGCTTCAATTTTGACCCGTTTCAGTCACAGAAATAACTTTAACACACTTATTTTAGTTGAAAAAGTCATAATTCACATCCAACAGTCATTTAGAGTCAAAAGATTAAATGTTAAAATTTCATCATTATAGACCATTTTGGGAACGTTCGACATGTCCGGAGTCATCGTTTTTCATCCGAAAATTGATTTTTTGGACTGTACCAAAAATGATTCAAAATGTCAATTGGATCATGCCTCATGTTGAATAACCACTTTTTAAACCCTCACAGTGACCAAAATTGCCATTTTTACAGAGTTTTGTTTACTCAAAAGCGATAATTTTGACCCGTTTCAGGCACAGAAATGACTTTAAACACACTTATTTTAGTTGAAAAAGTCATAATTCACATCCAACAGTCATTTAGAGTCAAAAGATTAAATGTTAAAATTTCATCATTATAGACCATTTTGGGAACGTTCGACATGTCCGGAGTCATTGTTTTTCATCCGAAAATTGATTTTTTGGACTGTACCAAAAATGATTCAAAATGTCAATTGGATCGTGCCTCATGTTGAATAACCACTTTTTAAACCCTCACAGTGACCAAAATGGCCATTTTTACAGAGTTTTGCTTACTCAAAAGCTTCAATTTTGACCCGTTTCAGTCACAGAAATGACTTTAAACACACTTATTTTAGTTGAAAAAGTCATAATTCACATCCAACAGTCATTTAGAGTCAAAAGATTAAATGTTAAAATTTCATCATTATAGACCATTTTGGGAACGTTCGACATGTCCGGAGTCATCGTTTTTCATCCGAAAATCGATTTTTTGGACTGTACCAAAAATGATTCAAAATGTCAATTGGATCATGCCTCATGTTGAATAACCACTTTTTAAACCCTCACAGTGACCAAAATTGCCATTTTTACAGAGTTTTGCTTACTCAAAAGCTTCAATTTTGACCCGTTTCAGGCACAGAAATGACTTTAACACACTTATTTTAGTTGAAAAAGTCATAATTCACATCCAACAGTCATTTAGAGTCAAAAGATTAAATGTTAAAATTTCATCATTATAGACCATTTTGGGAACGTTCGACATGTCCGGAGTCATCGTTTTTCATCCGAAAATTGATTTTTTGGACTGTACCAAAAATTATTCAAAATGTCAATTGGATCGTGCCTCATGTTGAATAACCACTTTTTAAACCCTCACAGTGACCAAAATTGCCATTTTTACAGAGTTTTGCTTACTCAAAAGCTTCCATTTTGACCCGTTTCAGGCACAGAAAGGACTTTAAACACACTTATTTTAGTTGAAAAAGTCATAATTCACATCCAACAGTCATTTAGAGTCAAAAGATTAAATGTTAAAATTTCATCATTATAGACCATTTTGGGAACGTTCGACATGTCCGGAGTCATCGTTTTTCCTCCGAAAATAGATTTTTTGGACTGTACTAAAAATGATTCAAAATGTCAATTGGATCGTGCCTCATGTTGAATAACCACTTTTTAAACCCTCACAGTGACCAAAATGGCCATTTTTACAGAGTTTTGCTTACTCAAAAGCTTCCATTTTGACCCGTTTCAGGCACAGAAAGGACTTTAAACACACTTATTTTAGTTGAAAAAGTCATAATTCACATCCAACAGTCATTTAGAGTCAAAAGATTAAATGTTAAAATTTCATCATTATAGACCATTTTGGGAACGTTCGACATGTCCGGAGTCATCGTTTTTCATCCGAAAATCGATTTTTTGGACTGTACCAAAAATGATTCAAAATGTCAATTGGATCGTGCCTCATGTTGAATAACCACTTTTTAAACCCTCACAGTGACCAAAATGGCCATTTTTACAGAGTTTTGCTTACTCAAAAGCTTCAATTTTGACCCGTTTCAGTCACAGAAATGACTTTAAACACACTTATTTTAGTTGAAAAAGTCATAATTCACATCCAACAGTCATTTAGAGTCAAAAGATTAAATGTTAAAATTTCATCATTATAGACCATTTTGGGAACGTTCGACATGTCCGGAGTCATCGTTTTTCATCCGAAAATTGATTTTTTGGACTGTACCAAAAATGATTCAAAATGTCAATTGGATCATGCCTCATGTTGAATAACCACTTTTTAAACCCTCACAGTGACCAAAATTGCCATTTTTACAGAGTTTTGTTTACTCAAAAGCGATAATTTTGACCCGTTTCAGGCACAGAAATGACTTTAAACAAAGTTATTTTAGTTGAAAAAGTCATAATTCACATCCAACAGTCATTTAGAGTCAAAAGATTAAATGTTAAAATTTCATCATTATAGACCATTTTGGGAATGTTCGACATGTCCGGAGTCATTGTTTTTCATCCGAAAATTGATTTTTTGGACTGTACCAAAAATGATTCAAAATGTCAATTGGATCGTGTCTCATGTTGAATAACCACTTTTTAAACCCTCACAGTGACCAAACTGGCCATTTTTACAGAGTTTTGCTTACTCAAAAGCTTCAATTTTGACCCGTTTCAGTCACAGAAATGACTTTAAACACACTTATTTTAGTTGAAAAAGTCATAATTCACATCCAACAGTCATTTAGAGTCAAAAGATTAAATGTTAAAATTTCATCATTATAGACCATTTTGGGAACGTTCGACATGTCCGGAGTCATCGTTTTTCATCCGAAAATCGATTTTTTGGACTGTACCAAAAATGATTCAAAATGTCAATTGGATCATGCCTCATGTTGAATAACCACTTTTTAAACCCTCACAGTGACCAAAATTGCCATTTTTACAGAGTTTTGCTTACTCAAAAGCTTCAATTTTGACCCGTTTCAGGCACAGAAATGACTTTAAACACACTTGTTTTAGTTGAAAAAGTCATAATTCACATCCAACAGTCATTTAGAGTCAAAAGATTAAATGTTAAAATTTCATTATTATAGACCATTTTGGGAACGTTCGACATGTCCGGAGTCATCGTTTTTCATCCGAAAATCGATTTTTTTGGACTGTACCAAAAATGATTCAAAATGTCAATTGGATCATGCCTCATGTTGAATAACCACTTTTTAAACCCTCACAGTGACCAAAATTGCCATTTTTACAGAGTTTTGCTTACTCAAAAGCTTCAATTTTGACCCGTTTCAGGCACAGAAATGACTTTAACACACTTATTTTAGTTGAAAAAGTCATAATTCACATCCAACAGTCATTTAGAGTCAAAAGATTAAATGTTAAAATTTCATCATTATAGACCATTTTGGGAACGTTCGACATGTCCGGAGTCATCGTTTTTCATCCGAAAATTGATTTTTTGGACTGTACCAAAAATGATTCAAAATGTCAATTGGATCGTGCCTCATGTTGAATAACCACTTTTTAAACCCTCACAGTGACCAAAATTGCCATTTTTACAGAGTTTTGCTTACTCAAAAGCTTCCATTTTGACCCGTTTCAGGCACAGAAAGGACTTTAAACACACTTATTTTAGTTGAAAAAGTCATAATTCACATCCAACAGTCATTTAGAGTCAAAAGATTAAATGTTAAAATTTCATCATTATAGACCATTTTGGGAACGTTCGACATGTCCGGAGTCATCGTTTTTCCTCCGAAAATAGATTTTTTGGACTGTACTAAAAATGATTCAAAATGTCAATTGGATCGTGCCTCATGTTGAATAACCACTTTTTAAACCCTCACAGTGACCAAAATGGCCATTTTTACAGAGTTTTGCTTACTCAAAAGCTTCCATTTTGACCCGTTTCAGGCACAGAAAGGACTTTAAACACACTTATTTTAGTTGAAAAAGTCATAATTCACATCCAACAGTCATTTAGAGTCAAAAGATTAAATGTTAAAATTTCATCATTATAGACCATTTTGGGAACGTTCGACATGTCCGGAGTCATCGTTTTTCATCCGAAAATAGATTTTTTGGACTGTACTAAAAATGATTCAAAATGTCAATTGGATCGTGCCTCATGTTGAATAACCACTTTTTAAACCCTCACAGTGACCAAAATGGCCATTTTTACAGAGTTTTGCTTACTCAAAAGCTTCAATTTTGACCCGTTTCAGGCACAGAAATGACTTTAAACACACTTATTTTGGTTGAAAAAGTCATACTTCACATCCAACAGTCATTTAGAGTCAAAAGATTAAATGTTAAAATTTCATCATTATAGACCATTTTGGGAACGTTCGACATGTCCGGAGTCATCGTTTTTCATCCGAAAATCGATTTTTTTGGACTGTACCAAAAATGATTCAAAATGTCAATTGGATCATGCCTCATGTTGAATAACCACTTTTTAAACCCTCACAGTGACCAAAATTGCCATTTTTACAGAGTTTTGCTTACTCAAAAGCTTCAATTTTGACCCGTTTCAGGCACAGAAATGACTTTAAACACACTTATTTTAGTTGAAAAAGTCATAATTCACATCCAACAGTCATTTAGAGTCAAAAGATTAAATGTAAAATTCATCATTAAAGACCATTTTGGGAACGTTCGACATGTCCGGAGTCATCGTTTTTCATCCGAAAATCGATTTTTTGGACTGTACCAAAAATGATTCAAAATGTCAATTGGATCGTGCCTCATGTTGAATAACCACTTTTTAAACCCTCACAGTGACCAAAATGGCCATTTTTACAAAGTTTTGCTTACTCAAAAGCTTCAATTTTGACCCGTTTCAGTCACAGAAATGACTTTAAACACACTTATTTTAGTTGAAAATGTCATAATTCACATCCAACAGTCATTTAGAGTCAAAAGATTAAATGTTAAAATTTCATCATTATAGACCATTTTGGGAACGTTCGACATGTCCGGAGTCATCGTTTTTCATCCGAAAATCGATTTTTTGGACTGTACCAAAAATGATTCAAAATGTCAATTGGATCATGCCTCATGTTGAATAACCACTTTTTAAACCCTCACAGTGACCAAAATTGCCATTTTTACAGAGTTTTGATTACTCAAAAGCTTCAATTTTGACCCGTTTCAGGCACAGAAAGGACTTTAAACACACTTATTTTAGTTGAAAAAGTCATAATTCACATCCAACAGTCATTTAGAGTCAAAAGATTAAATGTTAAAATTTCATCATTATAGACCATTTTGGGAACGTTCGACATGTCCGGAGTCATCGTTTTTCATCCGAAAATAGATTTTTTGGACTGTACTAAAAATGATTCAAAATGTCAATTGGATCGTGCCTCATGTTGAATAACCACTTTTTAAACCCTCACAGTGACCAAAATGGCCATTTTTACAGAGTTTTGCTTACTCAAAAGCTTCAATTTTGACCCGTTTCAGGCACAGAAATGACTTTAAACACACTTATTTTGGTTGAAAAAGTCATACTTCACATCCAACAGTCATTTAGAGTCAAAAGATTAAATGTTAAAATTTCATCATTATAGACCATTTTGGGAACGTTCGACATGTCCGGAGTCATTGTTTTTCATCCGAAAATTGATTTTTTGGACTGTACCAAAAATGATTCAAAATGTCAATTGGATCGTGCCTCATGTTGAATAACCACTTTTTAAACCCTCACAGTGACCAAAATGGCCATTTTTACAGAGTTTTGCTTACTCAAAAGCTTCAATTTTGACCCGTTTCAGTCACAGAAATGACTTTAAACACACTTATTTTAGTTGAAAAAGTCATAATTCACATCCAACAGTCATTTAGAGTCAAAAGATTAAATGTTAAAATTTCATCATTATAGACCATTTTGGGAACGTTCGACATGTCCGGAGTCATCGTTTTTCATCCGAAAATCGATTTTTTGGACTGTACCAAAAATGATTCAAAATGTCAATTGGATCGTGCCTCATGTTGAATAACCACTTTTTAAACCCTCACAGTGACCAAAATGGCCATTTTTACAGAGTTTTGCTTACTCAAAAGCTTCAATTTTGACCCGTTTCAGTCACAGAAATGACTTTAAACACACTTATTTTAGTTGAAAAAGTCATAATTCACATCCAACAGTCATTTAGAGTCAAAAGATTAAATGTTAAAATTTCATCATTATAGACCATTTTGGGAACGTTCGACATGTCCGGAGTCATCGTTTTTCATCCGAAAATTGATTTTTTGGACTGTACCAAAAATGATTCAAAATGTCAATTGGATCATGCCTCATGTTGAATAACCACTTTTTAAACCCTCACAGTGACCAAAATTGCCATTTTTACAGAGTTTTGTTTACTCAAAAGCGATAATTTTGACCCGTTTCAGGCACAGAAATGACTTTAAACACACTTATTTTAGTTGAAAAAGTCATAATTCACATCCAACAGTCATTTAGAGTCAAAAGATTAAATGTTAAAATTTCATCATTATAGACCATTTTGGGAACGTTCGACATGTCCGGAGTCATTGTTTTTCATCCGAAAATTGATTTTTTGGACTGTACCAAAAATGATTCAAAATGTCAATTGGATCGTGCCTCATGTTGAATAACCACTTTTTAAACCCTCACAGTGACCAAAATGGCCATTTTTACAGAGTTTTGCTTACTCAAAAGCTTCAATTTTGACCCGTTTCAGTCACAGAAATGACTTTAAACACACTTATTTTAGTTGAAAAAGTCATAATTCACATCCAACAGTCATTTAGAGTCAAAAGATTAAATGTTAAAATTTCATTATTATAGACCATTTTGGGAACGTTCGACATGTCCGGAGTCATCGTTTTTCATCCGAAAATCGATTTTTTTGGACTGTACCAAAAATGATTCAAAATGTCAATTGGATCATGCCTCATGTTGAATAACCACTTTTTAAACCCTCACAGTGACCAAAATTGCCATTTTTACAGAGTTTTGCTTACTCAAAAGCTTCAATTTTGACCCGTTTCAGGCACAGAAATGACTTTAACACACTTATTTTAGTTGAAAAAGTCATAATTCACATCCAACAGTCATTTAGAGTCAAAAGATTAAATGTTAAAATTTCATCATTATAGACCATTTTGGGAACGTTCGACATGTCCGGAGTCATCGTTTTTCATCCGAAAATTGATTTTTTGGACTGTACCAAAAATGATTCAAAATGTCAATTGGATCGTGCCTCATGTTGAATAACCACTTTTTAAACCCTCACAGTGACCAAAATTGCCATTTTTACAGAGTTTTGCTTACTCAAAAGCTTCCATTTTGACCCGTTTCAGGCACAGAAAGGACTTTAAACACACTTATTTTAGTTGAAAAAGTCATAATTCACATCCAACAGTCATTTAGAGTCAAAAGATTAAATGTTAAAATTTCATCATTATAGACCATTTTGGGAACGTTCGACATGTCCGGAGTCATCGTTTTTCCTCCGAAAATAGATTTTTTGGACTGTACTAAAAATGATTCAAAATGTCAATTGGATCGTGCCTCATGTTGAATAACCACTTTTAAAACCCTCACAGTGACCAAAATGGCCATTTTTACAGAGTTTTGCTTACTCAAAAGCTTCCATTTTGACCCGTTTCAGGCACAGAAAGGACTTTAAACACACTTATTTTAGTTGAAAAAGTCATAATTCACATCCAACAGTCATTTAGAGTCAAAAGATTAAATGTTAAAATTTCATCATTATAGACCATTTTGGGAACGTTCGACATGTCCGGAGTCATCGTTTTTCATCCGAAAATAGATTTTTTGGACTGTACTAAAAATGATTCAAAATGTCAATTGGATCGTGCCTCATGTTGAATAACCACTTTTTAAACCCTCACAGTGACCAAAATGGCCATTTTTACAGAGTTTTGCTTACTCAAAAGCTTCAATTTTGACCCGTTTCAGGCACAGAAATGACTTTAAACACACTTATTTTGGTTGAAAAAGTCATACTTCACATCCAACAGTCATTTAGAGTCAAAAGATTAAATGTTAAAATTTCATCATTATAGACCATTTTGGGAACGTTCGACATGTCCGGAGTCATCGTTTTTCATCCGAAAATCGATTTTTTGGACTGTACCAAAAATGATTCAAAATGTCAATTGGATCATGCCTCATGTTGAATAACCACTTTTTAAACCCTCACAGTGACCAAAATTGCCATTTTTACAGAGTTTTGCTTACTCAAAAGCTTCAATTTTGACCCGTTTCAGGCACAGAAATGACTTTAAACACACTTATTTTAGTTGAAAAAGTCATAATTCACATCCAACAGTCATTTAGAGTCAAAAGATTAAATGTTAAAATTTCATCATTATAGACCATTTTGGGAACGTTCGACATGTCCGGAGTCATCGTTTTTCATCCGAAAATCGATTTTTTTGGACTGTACCAAAAATGATTCAAAATGTCAATTGGATCATGCCTCATGTTGAATAACCACTTTTTAAACCCTCACAGTGACCAAAATTGCCATTTTTACAGAGTTTTGCTTACTCAAAAGCTTCAATTTTGACCCGTTTCAGGCACAGAAATGACTTTAAACACACTTATTTTAGTTGAAAAAGTCATAATTCACATCCAACAGTCATTTAGAGTCAAAAGATTAAATGTTAAAATTTCATCATTATAGACCATTTTGGGAACGTTCGACATGTCCGGAGTCATCGTTTTTCATCCGAAAATCGATTTTTTTGGACTGTACCAAAAATGATTCAAAATGTCAATTGGATCATGCCTCATGTTGAATAACCACTTTTTAAACCCTCACAGTGACCAAAATTGCCATTTTTACAGAGTTTTGCTTACTCAAAAGCTTCAATTTTGACCCGTTTCAGGCACAGAAATGACTTTAAACACACTTATTTTAGTTGAAAAAGTCATAATTCACATCCAACAGTCATTTAGAGTCAAAAGATTAAATGTAAAATTCATCATTAAAGACCATTTTGGGAACGTTCGACATGTCCGGAGTCATCGTTTTTCATCCGAAAATCGATTTTTTGGACTGTACCAAAAATGATTCAAAATGTCAATTGGATCGTGCCTCATGTTGAATAACCACTTTTTAAACCCTCACAGTGACCAAAATGGCCATTTTTACAAAGTTTTGCTTACTCAAAAGCTTCAATTTTGACCCGTTTCAGTCACAGAAATGACTTTAAACACACTTATTTTAGTTGAAAATGTCATAATTCACATCCAACAGTCATTTAGAGTCAAAAGATTAAATGTTAAAATTTCATCATTATAGACCATTTTGGGAACGTTCGACATGTCCGGAGTCATCGTTTTTCATCCGAAAATCGATTTTTTGGACTGTACCAAAAATGATTCAAAATGTCAATTGGATCATGCCTCATGTTGAATAACCACTTTTTAAACCCTCACAGTGACCAAAATTGCCATTTTTACAGAGTTTTGATTACTCAAAAGCTTCAATTTTGACCCGTTTCAGTCACAAAAATTACTTTAAACACACTTATTTTAGTTGAAAAAGTCATAATTCACATCCAACAGTCATTTAGAGTCAAAAGATTAAATGTTAAAATTTCATCATTATAGACCATTTTGGGAACGTTCGACATGTCCGGAGTCATCGTTTTTCATCCGAAAATAGATTTTTTGGACTGTACTAAAAATGATTCAAAATGTCAATTGGATCGTGCCTCATGTTGAATAACCACTTTTTAAACCCTCACAGTGACCAAAATGGCCATTTTTACAGAGTTTTGCTTACTCAAAAGCTTCAATTTTGACCCGTTTCAGGCACAGAAATGACTTTAAACACACTTATTTTGGTTGAAAAAGTCATACTTCACATCCAACAGTCATTTAGAGTCAAAAGATTAAATGTTAAAATTTCATCATTATAGACCATTTTGGGAACGTTCGACATGTCCGGAGTCATTGTTTTTCATCCGAAAATTGATTTTTTGGACTGTACCAAAAATGATTCAAAATGTCAATTGGATCGTGCCTCATGTTGAATAACCACTTTTTAAACCCTCACAGTGACCAAAATGGCCATTTTTACAGAGTTTTGCTTACTCAAAAGCTTCAATTTTGACCCGTTTCAGTCACAGAAATGACTTTAAACACACTTATTTTAGTTGAAAAAGTCATAATTCACATCCAACAGTCATTTAGAGTCAAAAGATTAAATGTTAAAATTTCATCATTATAGACCATTTTGGGAACGTTCGACATGTCCGGAGTCATCGTTTTTCATCCGAAAATCGATTTTTTGGACTGTACCAAAAATGATTCAAAATGTCAATTGGATCGTGCCTCATGTTGAATAACCACTTTTTAAACCCTCACAGTGACCAAAATGGCCATTTTTACAGAGTTTTGCTTACTCAAAAGCTTCAATTTTGACCCGTTTCAGTCACAGAAATGACTTTAAACACACTTATTTTAGTTGAAAAAGTCATAATTCACATCCAACAGTCATTTAGAGTCAAAAGATTAAATGTTAAAATTTCATCATTATAGACCATTTTGGGAACGTTCGACATGTCCGGAGTCATCGTTTTTCATCCGAAAATTGATTTTTTGGACTGTACCAAAAATGATTCAAAATGTCAATTGGATCATGCCTCATGTTGAATAACCACTTTTTAAACCCTCACAGTGACCAAAATTGCCATTTTTACAGAGTTTTGTTTACTCAAAAGCGATAATTTTGACCCGTTTCAGGCACAGAAATGACTTTAAACACACTTATTTTAGTTGAAAAAGTCATAATTCACATCCAACAGTCATTTAGAGTCAAAAGATTAAATGTTAAAATTTCATCATTATAGACCATTTTGGGAACGTTCGACATGTCCGGAGTCATTGTTTTTCATCCGAAAATTGATTTTTTGGACTGTACCAAAAATGATTCAAAATGTCAATTGGATCGTGCCTCATGTTGAATAACCACTTTTTAAACCCTCACAGTGACCAAAATGGCCATTTTTACAGAGTTTTGCTTACTCAAAAGCTTCAATTTTGACCCGTTTCAGTCACAGAAATGACTTTAAACACACTTATTTTAGTTGAAAAAGTCATAATTCACATCCAACAGTCATTTAGAGTCAAAAGATTAAATGTTAAAATTTCATTATTATAGACCATTTTGGGAACGTTCGACATGTCCGGAGTCATCGTTTTTCATCCGAAAATCGATTTTTTTGGACTGTACCAAAAATGATTCAAAATGTCAATTGGATCATGCCTCATGTTGAATAACCACTTTTTAAACCCTCACAGTGACCAAAATTGCCATTTTTACAGAGTTTTGCTTACTCAAAAGCTTCAATTTTGACCCGTTTCAGGCACAGAAATGACTTTAACACACTTATTTTAGTTGAAAAAGTCATAATTCACATCCAACAGTCATTTAGAGTCAAAAGATTAAATGTTAAAATTTCATCATTATAGACCATTTTGGGAACGTTCGACATGTCCGGAGTCATCGTTTTTCATCCGAAAATTGATTTTTTGGACTGTACCAAAAATGATTCAAAATGTCAATTGGATCGTGCCTCATGTTGAATAACCACTTTTTAAACCCTCACAGTGACCAAAATTGCCATTTTTACAGAGTTTTGCTTACTCAAAAGCTTCCATTTTGACCCGTTTCAGGCACAGAAAGGACTTTAAACACACTTATTTTAGTTGAAAAAGTCATAATTCACATCCAACAGTCATTTAGAGTCAAAAGATTAAATGTTAAAATTTCATCATTATAGACCATTTTGGGAACGTTCGACATGTCCGGAGTCATCGTTTTTCCTCCGAAAATAGATTTTTTGGACTGTACTAAAAATGATTCAAAATGTCAATTGGATCGTGCCTCATGTTGAATAACCACTTTTAAAACCCTCACAGTGACCAAAATGGCCATTTTTACAGAGTTTTGCTTACTCAAAAGCTTCCATTTTGACCCGTTTCAGGCACAGAAAGGACTTTAAACACACTTATTTTAGTTGAAAAAGTCATAATTCACATCCAACAGTCATTTAGAGTCAAAAGATTAAATGTTAAAATTTCATCATTATAGACCATTTTGGGAACGTTCGACATGTCCGGAGTCATCGTTTTTCATCCGAAAATAGATTTTTTGGACTGTACTAAAAATGATTCAAAATGTCAATTGGATCGTGCCTCATGTTGAATAACCACTTTTTAAACCCTCACAGTGACCAAAATGGCCATTTTTACAGAGTTTTGCTTACTCAAAAGCTTCAATTTTGACCCGTTTCAGGCACAGAAATGACTTTAAACACACTTATTTTGGTTGAAAAAGTCATACTTCACATCCAACAGTCATTTAGAGTCAAAAGATTAAATGTTAAAATTTCATCATTATAGACCATTTTGGGAACGTTCGACATGTCCGGAGTCATCGTTTTTCATCCGAAAATCGATTTTTTGGACTGTACCAAAAATGATTCAAAATGTCAATTGGATCATGCCTCATGTTGAATAACCACTTTTTAAACCCTCACAGTGACCAAAATTGCCATTTTTACAGAGTTTTGCTTACTCAAAAGCTTCAATTTTGACCCGTTTCAGGCACAGAAATGACTTTAAACACACTTATTTTAGTTGAAAAAGTCATAATTCACATCCAACAGTCATTTAGAGTCAAAAGATTAAATGTTAAAATTTCATCATTATAGACCATTTTGGGAACGTTCGACATGTCCGGAGTCATCGTTTTTCATCCGAAAATCGATTTTTTTGGACTGTACCAAAAATGATTCAAAATGTCAATTGGATCATGCCTCATGTTGAATAACCACTTTTTAAACCCTCACAGTGACCAAAATTGCCATTTTTACAGAGTTTTGCTTACTCAAAAGCTTCAATTTTGACCCGTTTCAGGCACAGAAATGACTTTAAACACACTTATTTTAGTTGAAAAAGTCATAATTCACATCCAACAGTCATTTAGAGTCAAAAGATTAAATGTTAAAATTTCATCATTATAGACCATTTTGGGAACGTTCGACATGTCCGGAGTCATCGTTTTTCATCCGAAAATCGATTTTTTGGACTGTACCAAAAATGATTCAAAATGTCAATTGGATCATGCCTCATGTTGAATAACCACTTTTTAAACCCTCACAGTGACCAAAATTGCCATTTTTACAGAGTTTTGCTTACTCAAAAGCTTCAATTTTGACCCGTTTCAGGCACAGAAATGACTTTAAACACACTTATTTTAGTTGAAAAAGTCATAATTCACATCCAACAGTCATTTAGAGTCAAAAGATTAAATGTTAAAATTCATCATTAAAGACCATTTTGGGAACGTTCGACATGTCCGGAGTCATCGTTTTTCATCCGAAAATCGATTTTTTGGACTGTACCAAAAATGATTCAAAATGTCAATTGGATCGTGCCTCATGTTGAATAACCACTTTTTAAACCCTCACAGTGACCAAAATAGCCATTTTTACAAAGTTTTGCTTACTCAAAAGCTTCAATTTTGACCCGTTTCAGTCACAGAAATGACTTTAAACACACTTATTTTAGTTGAAAATGTCATAATTCACATCCAACAGTCATTTAGAGTCAAAAGATTAAATGTTAAAATTTCATCATTATAGACCATTTTGGGAACGTTCGACATGTCCGGAGTCATCGTTTTTCATCCGAAAATCGATTTTTTGGACTGTACCAAAAATGATTCAAAATGTCAATTGGATCATGCCTCATGTTGAATAACCACTTTTTAAACCCTCACAGTGACCAAAATTGCCATTTTTACAGAGTTTTGCTTACTCAAAAGCTTCAATTTTGACCCGTTTCAGGCACAGAAATGACTTTAAACACACTTATTTTAGTTGAAAAAGTCATAATTCACATCCAACAGTCATTTAGAGTCAAAAGATTAAATGTTAAAATGTCATCATTATAGACCATTTTGGGAACGTTCGACATGTCCGAAGTCATCGTTTTTCATCCGAAAATCGATTTTTTGGACTGTACCAAAAATGATTCAAAATGTCAATTGGATCATGCCTCATGTTGAATAACCACTTTTTAAACCCTCACAGTGACCAAAATTGCCATTTTTACAGAGTTTTGATTACTCAAAAGCTTCAATTTTGACCCGTTTCAGTCACAAAAATTACTTTAAACACACTTATTTTAGTTGAAAAAGTCATAATTCACATCCAACAGTCATTTAGAGTCAAAAGATTAAATGTTAAAATTTCATCATTATAGACCATTTTGGGAACGTTCGACATGTCCGGAGTCATCGTTTTTCATCCGAAAATTGATTTTTTGGACTGTACCAAAAATTATTCAAAATGTCAATTGGATCATGCCTCATGTTGAATAACCACTTTTTAAACCCTCACAGTGACCAAAATTGCCATTTTTACAGAGTTTTGCTTACTCAAAAGCTTCAATTTTGACCCGTTTCAGGCACAGAAATGACTTTAAACACACTTATTTTAGTTGAAAAAGTCATAATTCACATCCAACAGTCATTTAGAGTCAAAAGATTAAATGTTAAAATTTCATCATTATAGACCATTTTGGGAACGTTCGACATGTCCGGAGTCATTGTTTTTCATCCGAAAATCGATTTTTTGGACTGTACCAAAAATGATTCAAAATGTCAATTGGATCATGCCTCATGTTGAATAACCACTTTTTAAACCCTCACAGTGACCAAAATTGCCATTTTTACAGAGTTTTGCTTACTCAAAAGCTTCCATTTTGACCCGTTTCAGGCACAGAAATGACTTTAAACACACTTATTTTAGTTGAAAAAGTCATAATTCACATCCAACAGTCATTTAGAGTCAAAAGATTAAATGTTAAAATTTCATCATTATAGACCATTTTGGGAACGTTCGACATGTCCGGAGTCATCGTTTTTCATCCGAAAATTGATTTTTTGGAATGTACCAAAAATGATTCAAAATGTCAATTGGATCGTGCCTCATGTTGAATAACCACTTTTTAAACCCTCACAGTGACCAAAATTGCCATTCTTACAGAGTTTTGCTTACTCAAAAGCTTCAATTTTGACCCGTTTCAGTCACAGAAATGACTTTAAACACACTTATTTTAGTTGAAAAAGTCATACTTCACATCCAACAGTCATTTAGAGTCAAAAGATTAAATGTTAAAATTTCATCATTATAGACCATTTTGGGAACGTTCGACATGTCCGGAGTCATCATTTTTCATCCGAAAATCGATTTTTTGGACGGTACCAAAAATGATTCAAAATGTCAATTGGATCGTGCCTCATGTTGAATAACCACTTTTTAAACCCTCACAGTGACCAAAATGGCCATTTTTACAAAGTTTTGCTTACTCAAAAGCTTCAATTTTGACCCGTTTCAGTCACAGAAATGACTTTAAACACACTTATTTTAGTTGAAAAAGTCATAATTTACATCCAACAGTCATTTAGAGTCAAAAGATTAAATGTTAAAATTTCATCATTATAGACCATTTTGGGAACGTTCGACATGTCCGGAGTCATCGTTTTTCATCCGAAAATTGATTTTTTGGACTGTACCAAAAATGATTCAAAATGTCAATTGGATCATGCCTCATGTTGAATAACCACTTTTTAAACCCTCACAGTGACCAAAATTGCCATTTTTACAGAGTTTTGCTTACTCAAAAGCTTCAATTTTGACCCGTTTCAGGCACAGAAATGACTTTAAACACACTTATTTTAGTTGAAAAAGTCATAATTCACATCCAACAGTCATTTAGAGTCAAAAGATTAAATGTTAAAATTTCATCATTATAGACCATTTTGGGAACGTTCGACATGTCCGGAGTCATCGTTTTTCATCCGAAAATCGATTTTTTGGACTGTACCAAAAATGATTCAAAATGTCAATTGGATCATGCCTCATGTTGAATAACCACTTTTTAAACCCTCACAGTGACCAAAATTGCCATTTTTACAGAGTTTTGATTACTCAAAAGCTTCAATTTTGACCCGTTTCAGTCACAAAAATTACTTTAAACACACTTATTTTAGTTGAAAAAGTCATAATTCACATCCAACAGTCATTTAGAGTCAAAAGATTAAATGTTAAAATTTCATCATTATAGACCATTTTGGGAACGTTCGACATGTCCGGAGTCATCATTTTTCATCCGAAAATCGATTTTTTGGACTGTACCAAAAATGATTCAAAATGTCAATTGGATCGTGCCTCATGTTGAATAACCACTTTTTAAACCCTCACAGTGACCAAAATGGCCATTTTTACAAAGTTTTGCTTACTCAAAAGCTTCAATTTTGACCCGTTTCAGTCACAGAAATGACTTTAAACACACTTATTTTAGTTGAAAAAGTCATAATTCACATCCAACAGTCATTTAGAGTCAAAAGATTAAATGTTAAAATTTCATCATTATAGACCATTTTGGGAACGTTCGACATGTCCGGAGTCATCGTTTTTCATCCGAAAATCGATTTTTTGGACTGTACCAAAAATGATTCAAAATGTCAATTGGATCATGCCTCATGTTGAATAACCACTTTTTAAACCCTCACAGTGACCAAAATGGCAATTTTTACAGAGTTTTGCTTACTCAAAAGCTTCAATTTTGACCCGTTTCAGGCACAGAAATGACTTTAAACACACTTATTTTAGTTGAAAAAGTCATAATTCACATCCAACAGTCATTTAGAGTCAAAAGATTAAATGTTAAAATTTCATCATTATAGACCATTTTGGGAACGTTCGACATGTCCGGAGTCATTGTTTTTCATCCGAAAATTGATTTTTTGGACTGTACCAAAAATGATTCAAAATGTCAATTGGATCGTGCCTCATGTTGAATAACCACTTTTTAAACCCTCACAGTGACCAAAATGGCCATTTTTACAGAGTTTTGCTTACTCAAAAGCTTCAATTTTGACCCGTTTCAGTCACAGAAATGACTTTAAACACACTTATTTTAGTTGAAAAAGTCATAATTCACATCCAACAGTCATTTAGAGTCAAAAGATTAAATGTTAAAATTTCATCATTATAGACCATTTTGGGAACGTTCGACATGTCCGGAGTCATCGTTTTTCATCCGAAAATCGATTTTTTGGACTGTACCAAAAATGATTCAAAATGTCAATTGGATCATGCCTCATGTTGAATAACCACTTTTTAAACCCTCACAGTGACCAAAATTGCCATTTTTACAGAGTTTTGCTTACTCAAAAGCTTCAATTTTGACCCGTTTCAGGCACAGAAATGACTTTAAACACACTTGTTTTAGTTGAAAAAGTCATAATTCACATCCAACAGTCATTTAGAGTCAAAAGATTAAATGTTAAAATTTCATTATTATAGACCATTTTGGGAACCTTCGACATGTCCGGAGTCATCGTTTTTCATCCGAAAATCGATTTTTTTGGACTGTACCAAAAATGATTCAAAATGTCAATTGGATCATGCCTCATGTTGAATAACCACTTTTTAAACCCTCACAGTGACCAAAATTGCCATTTTTACAGAGTTTTGCTTACTCAAAAGCTTCAATTTTGACCCGTTTCAGGCACAGAAATGACTTTAACACACTTATTTCAGTTGAAAAAGTCATAATTCACATCCAACAGTCATTTAGAGTCAAAAGATTAAATGTTAAAATTTCATCATTATAGACCATTTTGGGAACGTTCGACATGTCCGGAGTCATCGTTTTTCATCCGAAAATTGATTTTTTGGACTGTACCAAAAATGATTCAAAATGTCAATTGGATCGTGCCTCATGTTGAATAACCACTTTTTAAACCCTCACAGTGACCAAAATTGCCATTTTTACAGAGTTTTGCTTACTCAAAAGCTTCCATTTTGACCCGTTTCAGGCACAGAAAGGACTTTAAACACACTTATTTTAGTTGAAAAAGTCATAATTCACATCCAACAGTCATTTAGAGTCAAAAGATTAAATGTTAAAATTTCATCATTATAGACCATTTTGGGAACGTTCGACATGTCCGGAGTCATCGTTTTTCCTCCGAAAATAGATTTTTTGGACTGTACTAAAAATGATTCAAAATGTCAATTGGATCGTGCCTCATGTTGAATAACCACTTTTTAAACCCTCACAGTGACCAAAATGGCCATTTTTACAGAGTTTTGCTTACTCAAAAGCTTCCATTTTGACCCGTTTCAGGCACAGAAAGGACTTTAAACACACTTATTTTAGTTGAAAAAGTCATAATTCACATCCAACAGTCATTTAGAGTCAAAAGATTAAATGTTAAAATTTCATCATTATAGACCATTTTGGGAACGTTCGACATGTCCGGAGTCATCGTTTTTCATCCGAAAATAGATTTTTTGGACTGTACTAAAAATGATTCAAAATGTCAATTGGATCGTGCCTCATGTTGAATAACCACTTTTTAAACCCTCACAGTGACCAAAATGGCCATTTTTACAGAGTTTTGCTTACTCAAAAGCTTCAATTTTGACCCGTTTCAGCACAGAAATGACTTTAAACACACTTATTTTGGTTGAAAAAGTCATACTTCACATCCAACAGTCATTTAGAGTCAAAAGATTAAATGTTAAAATTTCATCATTATAGACCATTTTGGGAACGTTCGACATGTCCGGAGTCATCGTTTTTCATCCGAAAATCGATTTTTTTGGACTGTACCAAAAATGATTCAAAATGTCAATTGGATCATGCCTCATGTTGAATAACCACTTTTTAAACCCTCACAGTGACCAAAATTGCCATTTTTACAGAGTTTTGCTTACTCAAAAGCTTCAATTTTGACCCGTTTCAGGCACAGAAATGACTTTAAACACACTTATTTTAGTTGAAAAAGTCATAATTCACATCCAACAGTCATTTAGAGTCAAAAGATTAAATGTTAAAATTTCATCATTATAGACCATTTTGGGAACGTTCGACATGTCCGGAGTCATCGTTTTTCATCCGAAAATCGATTTTTTGGACTGTACCAAAAATGATTCAAAATGTCAATTGGATCATGCCTCATGTTGAATAACCACTTTTTAAACCCTCACAGTGACCAAAATTGCCATTTTTACAGAGTTTTGCTTACTCAAAAGCTTCAATTTTGACCCGTTTCAGGCACAGAAATGACTTTAAACACACTTATTTTAGTTGAAAAAGTCATAATTCACATCCAACAGTCATTTAGAGTCAAAAGATTAAATGTTAAAATTCATCATTAAAGACCATTTTGGGAACGTTCGACATGTCCGGAGTCATCGTTTTTCATCCGAAAATCGATTTTTTGGACTGTACCAAAAATGATTCAAAATGTCAATTGGATCGTGCCTCATGTTGAATAACCACTTTTTAAACCCTCACAGTGACCAAAATAGCCATTTTTACAAAGTTTTGCTTACTCAAAAGCTTCAATTTTGACCCGTTTCAGTCACAGAAATGACTTTAAACACACTTATTTTAGTTGAAAATGTCATAATTCACATCCAACAGTCATTTAGAGTCAAAAGATTAAATGTTAAAATTTCATCATTATAGACCATTTTGGGAACGTTCGACATGTCCGGAGTCATCGTTTTTCATCCGAAAATCGATTTTTTGGACTGTACCAAAAATGATTCAAAATGTCAATTGGATCATGCCTCATGTTGAATAACCACTTTTTAAACCCTCACAGTGACCAAAATTGCCATTTTTACAGAGTTTTGCTTACTCAAAAGCTTCAATTTTGACCCGTTTCAGGCACAGAAATGACTTTAAACACACTTATTTTAGTTGAAAAAGTCATAATTCACATCCAACAGTCATTTAGAGTCAAAAGATTAAATGTTAAAATTTCATCATTATAGACCATTTTGGGAACGTTCGACACGTCCGAAGTCATCGTTTTTCATCCGAAAATCGATTTTTTGGACTGTACCAAAAATGATTCAAAATGTCAATTGGATCATGCCTCATGTTGAATAACCACTTTTTAAACCCTCACAGTGACCAAAATTGCCATTTTTACAGAGTTTTGATTACTCAAAAGCTTCAATTTTGACCCGTTTCAGTCACAAAAATTACTTTAAACACACTTATTTTAGTTGAAAAAGTCATAATTCACATCCAACAGTCATTTAGAGTCAAAAGATTAAATGTTAAAATTTCATCATTATAGGCCATTTTGGGAACGTTCGACATGTCCGGAGTCATCGTTTTTCATCCGAAAATTGATTTTTTGGACTGTACCAAAAATGATTCAAAATGTCAATTGGATCATGCCTCATGTTGAATAACCACTTTTTAAACCCTCACAGTGACCAAAATTGCCATTTTTACAGAGTTTTGCTTACTCAAAAGCTTCAATTTTGACCCGTTTCAGGCACAGAAATAACTTTAAACACACTTATTTTAGTTGAAAAAGTCATAATTCACATCCAACAGTCATTTAGAGTCAAAAGATTAAATGTTAAAATTTCATCATTATAGACCATTTTGGGAACGTTCGACATGTCCGGAGTCATTGTTTTTCATCCGAAAATCGATTTTTTGGACTGTACCAAAAATGTTTCAAAATGTCAATTGGATCATGCCTCATGTTGAATAACCACTTTTTAAACCCTCACAGTGACCAAAATTGCCATTTTTACAGAGTTTTGCTTACTCAAAAGCTTCCATTTTGACCCGTTTCAGGCACAGAAATGACTTTAAACACACTTATTTTAGTTGAAAAAGTCATAATTCACATCCAACAGTCATTTAGAGTCAAAAGATTAAATGTTAAAATTTCATCATTATAGACCATTTTGGGAACGTTCGACATGTCCGGAGTCATCGTTTTTCATCCGAAAATTGATTTTTTGGAATGTACCAAAAATGATTCAAAATGTCAATTGGATCGTGCCTCATGTTGAATAACCACTTTTTAAACCCTCACAGTGACCAAAATTGCCATTTTTACAGAGTTTTGCTTACTCAAAAGCTTCAATTTTGACCCGTTTCAGTCACAGAAATGACTTTAAACACACTTATTTTAGTTGAAAAAGTCATACTTCACATCCAACAGTCATTTAGAGTCAAAAGATTAAATGTTAAAATTTCATCATTATAGACCATTTTGGGAACGTTCGACATGTCCGGAGTCATCATTTTTCATCCGAAAATCGATTTTTTGGACGGTACCAAAAATGATTCAAAATGTCAATTGGATCGTGCCTCATGTTGAATAACCACTTTTTAAACCCTCACAGTGACCAAAATGGCCATTTTTACAAAGTTTTGCTTACTCAAAAGCTTCAATTTTGACCCGTTTCAGTCACAGAAATGACTTTAAACACACTTATTTTAGTTGAAAAAGTCATAATTCACATCCAACAGTCATTTAGAGTCAAAAGATTAAATGTTAAAATTTCATCATTATAGACCATTTTGGGAACGTTCGACATGTCCGGAGTCATCGTTTTTCATCCGAAAATTGATTTTTTGGACTGTACCAAAAATGATTCAAAATGTCAATTGGATCATGCCTCATGTTGAATAACCACTTTTTAAACCCTCACAGTGACCAAAATTGCCATTTTTACAGAGTTTTGCTTACTCAAAAGCTTCAATTTTGACCCGTTTCAGGCACAGAAATGACTTTAAACACACTTATTTTAGTTGAAAAAGTCATAATTCACATCCAACAGTCATTTAGAGTCAAAAGATTAAATGTTAAAATTTCATCATTATAGACCATTTTGGGAACGTTCGACATGTCCGGAGTCATCGTTTTTCATCCGAAAATCGATTTTTTGGACTGTACCAAAAATGATTCAAAATGTCAATTGGATCATGCCTCATGTTGAATAACCACTTTTTAAACCCTCACAGTGACCAAAATTGCCATTTTTACAGAGTTTTGATTACTCAAAAGCTTCAATTTTGACCCGTTTCAGTCACAAAAATTACTTTAAACACACTTATTTTAGTTGAAAAATTCATAATTCACATCCAACAGTCATTTAGAGTCAAAAGATTAAATGTTAAAATTTCATCATTATAGACCATTTTGGGAACGTTCGACATGTCCGGAGTCATCGTTTTTCATCCGAAAATCGATTTTTTGGACTGTACCAAAAATGATTCAAAATGTCAATTGGATCATGCCTCATGTTGAATAACCACTTTTTAAACCCTCACAGTGACCAAAATTGCCATTTTTACAGAGTTTTGCTTACTCAAAAGCTTCAATTTTGACCCGTTTCAGGCACAGAAATGACTTTAAACACACTTATTTTAGTTGAAAAAGTCATAATTCACATCCAACAGTCATTTAGAGTCAAAAGATTAAATGTTAAAATTTCATCATTATAGACCATTTTGGGAACGTTCGACATGTCCGGAGTCATCGTTTTTCATCCGAAAATCGATTTTTTGGACTGTACCAAAAATGATTCAAAATGTCAATTGGATCATGCCTCATGTTGAATAACCACTTTTTAAACCCTCACAGTGACCAAAATTGCCCTTTTTACAGAGTTTTGCTTACTCAAAAGCTTCAATTTTGACCCGTTTCAGGCACAGAAATGACTTTAAACACACTTATTTTAGTTGAAAAAGTCATAATTCACATCCAACAGTCATTTAGAGTCAAAAGATTAAATGTTAAAATTCATCATTAAAGACCATTTTGGGAACGTTCGACATGTCCGGAGTCATCGTTTTTCATCCGAAAATCGATTTTTTGGACTGTACCAAAAATGATTCAAAATGTCAATTGGATCGTGCCTCATGTTGAATAACCACTTTTTAAACCCTCACAGTGACCAAAATAGCCATTTTTACAAAGTTTTGCTTACTCAAAAGCTTCAATTTTGACCCGTTTCAGTCACAGAAATGACTTTAAACACACTTATTTTAGTTGAAAATGTCATAATTCACATCCAACAGTCATTTAGAGTCAAAAGATTAAATGTTAAAATTTCATCATTATAGACCATTTTGGGAACGTTCGACATGTCCGGAGTCATCGTTTTTCATCCGAAAATCGATTTTTTGGACTGTACCAAAAATGATTCAAAATGTCAATTGGATCATGCCTCATGTTGAATAACCACTTTTTAAACCCTCACAGTGACCAAAATTGCCATTTTTACAGAGTTTTGCTTACTCAAAAGCTTCAATTTTGACCCGTTTCAGGCACAGAAATGACTTTAAACACACTTATTTTAGTTGAAAAAGTCATAATTCACATCCAACAGTCATTTAGAGTCAAAAGATTAAATGTTAAAATTTCATCATTATAGACCATTTTGGGAACGTTCGACATGTCCGAAGTCATCGTTTTTCATCCGAAAATCGATTTTTTGGACTGTACCAAAAATGATTCAAAATGTCAATTGGATCATGCCTCATGTTGAATAACCACTTTTTAAACCCTCACAGTGACCAAAATTGCCATTTTTACAGAGTTTTGATTACTCAAAAGCTTCAATTTTGACCCGTTTCAGTCACAAAAATTACTTTAAACACACTTATTTTAGTTGAAAAAGTCATAATTCACATCCAACAGTCATTTAGAGTCAAAAGATTAAATGTTAAAATTTCATCATTATAGACCATTTTGGGAACGTTCGACATGTCCGGAGTCATCGTTTTTCATCCGAAAATTGATTTTTTGGACTGTACCAAAAATGATTCAAAATGTCAATTGGATCATGCCTCATGTTGAATAACCACTTTTTAAACCCTCACAGTGACCAAAATTGCCATTTTTACAGAGTTTTGCTTACTCAAAAGCTTCAATTTTGACCCGTTTCAGGCACAGAAATGACTTTAAACACACTTATTTTAGTTGAAAAAGTCATAATTCACATCCAACAGTCATTTAGAGTCAAAAGATTAAATGTTAAAATTTCATCATTATAGACCATTTTGGGAACGTTCGACATGTCCGGAGTCATTGTTTTTCATCCGAAAATCGATTTTTTGGACTGTACCAAAAATGATTCAAAATGTCAATTGGATCATGCCTCATGTTGAATAACCACTTTTTAAACCCTCACAGTGACCAAAATTGCCATTTTTACAGAGTTTTGCTTACTCAAAAGCTTCCATTTTGACCCGTTTCAGGCACAGAAATGACTTTAAACACACTTATTTTAGTTGAAAAAGTCATAATTCACATCCAACAGTCATTTAGAGTCAAAAGATTAAATGTTAAAATTTCATCATTATAGACCATTTTGGGAACGTTCGACATGTCCGGAGTCATCGTTTTTCATCCGAAAATTGATTTTTTGGAATGTACCAAAAATGATTCAAAATGTCAATTGGATCGTGCCTCATGTTGAATAACCACTTTTTAAACCCTCACAGTGACCAAAATTGCCATTTTTACAGAGTTTTGCTTACTCAAAAGCTTCAATTTTGACCCGTTTCAGTCACAGAAATGACTTTAAACACACTTATTTTAGTTGAAAAAGTCATACTTCACATCCAACAGTAATTTAGAGTCAAAAGATTAAATGTTAAAATTTCATCATTATAGACCATTTTGGGAACGTTCGACATGTCCGGAGTCATCATTTTTCATCCGAAAATCGATTTTTTGGACGGTACCAAAAATGATTCAAAATGTCAATTGGATCGTGCCTCATGTTGAATAACCACTTTTTAAACCCTCACAGTGACCAAAATGGCCATTTTTACAAAGTTTTGCTTACTCAAAAGCTTCAATTTTGACCCGTTTCAGTCACAGAAATGACTTTAAACACACTTATTTTAGTTGAAAAAGTCATAATTCACATCCAACAGTCATTTAGAGTCAAAAGTTTAAATGTTAAAATTTCATCATTATAGACCATTTTGGGAACGTTCGACATGTCCGGAGTCATCGTTTTTCATCCGAAAATTGATTTTTTGGACTGTACCAAAAATGATTCAAAATGTCAATTGGATCATGCCTCATGTTGAATAACCACTTTTTAAACCCTCACAGTGACCAAAATTGCCATTTTTACAGAGTTTTGCTTACTCAAAAGCTTCAATTTTGACCCGTTTCAGGCACAGAAATGACTTTAAACACACTTATTTTAGTTGAAAAAGTCATAATTCACATCCAACAGTCATTTAGAGTCAAAAGATTAAATGTTAAAATTTCATCATTATAGACCATTTTGGGAACGTTCGACATGTCCGGAGTCATCGTTTTTCATCCGAAAATCGATTTTTTGGACTGTACCAAAAATGATTCAAAATGTCAATTGGATCATGCCTCATGTTGAATAACCACTTTTTAAACCCTCACAGTGACCAAAATTGCCATTTTTACAGAGTTTTGATTACTCAAAAGCTTCAATTTTGACCCGTTTCAGTCACAAAAATTACTTTAAACACACTTATTTTAGTTGAAAAAGTCCTAATTCACATCCAACAGTCATTTAGAGTCAAAAGATTAAATGTTAAAATTTCATCATTATAGACCATTTTGGGAACGTTCGACATGTCCGGAGTCATCATTTTTCATCCGAAAATCGATTTTTTGGACTGTACCAAAAATGATTCAAAATGTCAATTGGATCGTGCCTCATGTTGAATAACCACTTTTTAAACCCTCACAGTGACCAAAATGGCCATTTTCTACAAAGTTTTGCTTACTCAAAAGCTTCAATTTTGACCCGTTTCAGTCACAGAAATGACTTTAAACACACTTATTTTAGTTGAAAAAGTCATAATTCACATCCAACAGTCATTTAGAGTCAAAAGATTAAATGTTAAAATTTCATCATTATAGACCATTTTGGGAACGTTCGACATGTCCGGAGTCATCGTTTTTCATCCGAAAATTGATTTTTTGGACTGTACCAAAAATGATTCAAAATGTCAATTGGATCATGCCTCATGTTGAATAACCACTTTTTAAACCCTCACAGTGACCAAAATTGCCATTTTTACAGAGTTTTGCTTACTCAAAAGCTTCAATTTTGACCCGTTTCAGGCACAGAAATGACTTTAAACACACTTATTTTAGTTGAAAAAGTCATAATTCACATCCAACAGTCATTTAGAGTCAAAAGATTAAATGTTAAAATTTCATCATTATAGACCATTTTGGGAACGTTCGACATGTCCGGAGTCATCGTTTTTCATCCGAAAATCGATTTTTTGGACTGTACCAAAAATGATTCAAAATGTCAATTGGATCATGCCTCATGTTGAATAACCACTTTTTAAACCCTCACAGTGACCAAAATTGCCATTTTTACAGAGTTTTGATTACTCAAAAGCTTCAATTTTGACCCGTTTCAGTCACAAAAATTACTTTAAACACACTTATTTTAGTTGAAAAAGTCATAATTCACATCCAACAGTCATTTAGAGTCAAAAGATTAAATGTTAAAATTTCATCATTATAGACCATTTTGGGAACGTTCGACATGTCCGGAGTCATCGTTTTTCATCCGAAAATCGATTTTTTGGACTGTACCAAAAATGATTCAAAATGTCAATTGGATCATGCCTCATGTTGAATAACCACTTTTTAAACCCTCACAGTGACCAAAATTGCCATTTTTACAGAGTTTTGCTTACTCAAAAGCTTCAATTTTGACCCGTTTCAGGCACAGAAATGACTTTAAACACACTTATTTTAGTTGAAAAAGTCATAATTCACATCCAACAGTCATTTAGAGTCAAAAGATTAAATGTTAAAATTTCATCATTATAGACCATTTTGGGAACGTTCGACATGTCCGGAGTCATCGTTTTTCATCCGAAAATCGATTTTTTGGACTGTACCAAAAATGATTCAAAATGTCAATTGGATCATGCCTCATGTTGAATAACCACTTTTTAAACCCTCACAGTGACCAAAATTGCCATTTTTACAGAGTTTTGCTTACTCAAAAGCTTCCATTTTGACCCGTTTCAGGCACAGAAATGACTTTAAACACACTTATTTTAGTTGAAAAAGTCATAATTCACATCCAACAGTCATTTAGAGTCAAAAGATTAAATGTTAAAATTTCATCATTATAGACCATTTTGGGAACGTTCGACATGTCCGGAGTCATCGTTTTTCATCCGAAAATTGATTTTTTGGAATGTACCAAAAATGATTCAAAATGTCAATTGGATCGTGCCTCATGTTGAATAACCACTTTTTAAACCCTCACAGTGACCAAAATTGCCATTTTTACAGAGTTTTGCTTACTCAAAAGCTTCAATTTTGACCCGTTTCAGTCACAGAAATGACTTTAAACACACTTATTTTAGTTGAAAAAGTCATACTTCACATCCAACAGTAATTTAGAGTCAAAAGATTAAATGTTAAAATTTCATCATTATAGACCATTTTGGGAACGTTCGACATGTCCGGAGTCATCATTTTTCATCCGAAAATCGATTTTTTGGACGGTACCAAAAATGATTCAAAATGTCAATTGGATCGTGCCTCATGTTGAATAACCACTTTTTAAACCCTCACAGTGACCAAAATGGCCATTTTTACAAAGTTTTGCTTACTCAAAAGCTTCAATTTTGACCCGTTTCAGTCACAGAAATGACTTTAAACACACTTATTTTAGTTGAAAAAGTCATAATTCACATCCAACAGTCATTTAGAGTCAAAAGTTTAAATGTTAAAATTTCATCATTATAGACCATTTTGGGAACGTTCGACATGTCCGGAGTCATCGTTTTTCATCCGAAAATTGATTTTTTGGACTGTACCAAAAATGATTCAAAATGTCAATTGGATCATGCCTCATGTTGAATAACCACTTTTTAAACCCTCACAGTGACCAAAATTGCCATTTTTACAGAGTTTTGCTTACTCAAAAGCTTCAATTTTGACCCGTTTCAGGCACAGAAATGACTTTAAACACACTTATTTTAGTTGAAAAAGTCATAATTCACATCCAACAGTCATTTAGAGTCAAAAGATTAAATGTTAAAATTTCATCATTATAGACCATTTTGGGAACGTTCGACATGTCCGGAGTCATCGTTTTTCATCCGAAAATCGATTTTTTGGACTGTACCAAAAATGATTCAAAATGTCAATTGGATCATGCCTCATGTTGAATAACCACTTTTTAAACCCTCACAGTGACCAAAATTGCCATTTTTACAGAGTTTTGATTACTCAAAAGCTTCAATTTTGACCCGTTTCAGTCACAAAAATTACTTTAAACACACTTATTTTAGTTGAAAAAGTCATAATTCACATCCAACAGTCATTTAGAGTCAAAAGATTAAATGTTAAAATTTCATCATTATAGACCATTTTGGGAACGTTCGACATGTCCGGAGTCATCATTTTTCATCCGAAAATCGATTTTTTGGACTGTACCAAAAATGATTCAAAATGTCAATTGGATCGTGCCTCATGTTGAATAACCACTTTTTAAACCCTCACAGTGACCAAAATGGCCATTTTTACAAAGTTTTGCTTACTCAAAAGCTTCAATTTTGACCCGTTTCAGTCACAGAAATGACTTTAAACACACTTATTTTAGTTGAAAAAGTCATAATTCACATCCAACAGTCATTTAGAGTCAAAAGATTAAATGTTAAAATTTCATCATTATAGACCATTTTGGGAACGTTCGACATGTCCGGAGTCATCGTTTTTCATCCGAAAATTGATTTTTTGGACTGTACCAAAAATGATTCAAAATGTCAATTGGATCATGCCTCATGTTGAATAACCACTTTTTAAACCCTCACAGTGACCAAAATTGCCATTTTTACAGAGTTTTGCTTACTCAAAAGCTTCAATTTTGACCCGTTTCAGGCACAGAAATGACTTTAAACACACTTATTTTAGTTGAAAAAGTCATAATTCACATCCAACAGTCATTTAGAGTCAAAAGATTAAATGTTAAAATTTCATCATTATAGACCATTTTGGGAACGTTCGACATGTCCGGAGTCATCGTTTTTCATCCGAAAATCGATTTTTTGGACTGTACCAAAAATGATTCAAAATGTCAATTGGATCATGCCTCATGTTGAATAACCACTTTTTAAACCCTCACAGTGACCAAAATTGCCATTTTTACAGAGTTTTGATTACTCAAAAGCTTCAATTTTGACCCGTTTCAGTCACAAAAATTACTTTAAACACACTTATTTTAGTTGAAAAAGTCATAATTCACATCCAACAGTCATTTAGAGTCAAAAGATTAAATGTTAAAATTTCATCATTATAGACCATTTTGGGAACGTTCGACATGTCCGGAGTCATCGTTTTTCATCCGAAAATCGATTTTTTGGACTGTACCAAAAATGATTCAAAATGTCAATTGGATCATGCCTCATGTTAATAACCACTTTTTAAACCCTCACAGTGACCAAAATTGCCATTTTTACAGAGTTTTGCTTACTCAAAAGCTTCAATTTTGACCCGTTTCAGGCACAGAAATGACTTTAAACACACTTATTTTAGTTGAAAAAGTCATAATTCACATCCAACAGTCATTTAGAGTCAAAAGATTAAATGTTAAAATTTCATCATTATAGACCATTTTGGGAACGTTCGACATGTCCGGAGTCATCGTTTTTCATCCGAAAATTGATTTTTTGGAATGTACCAAAAATGATTCAAAATGTCAATTGGATCGTGCCTCATGTTGAATAACCACTTTTTAAACCCTCACAGTGACCAAAATTGCCATTTTTACAGAGTTTTGCTTACTCAAAAGCTTCAATTTTGACCCGTTTCAGTCACAGAAATGACTTTAAACACACTTATTTTAGTTGAAAAAGTCATACTTCACATCCAACAGTAATTTAGAGTCAAAAGATTAAATGTTAAAATTTCATCATTATAGACCATTTTGGGAACGTTCGACATGTCCGGAGTCATCATTTTTCATCCGAAAATCGATTTTTTGGACGGTACCAAAAATGATTCAAAATGTCAATTGGATCGTGCCTCATGTTGAATAACCACTTTTTAAACCCTCACAGTGACCAAAATGGCCATTTTTACAAAGTTTTGCTTACTCAAAAGCTTCAATTTTGACCCGTTTCAGTCACAGAAATGACTTTAAACACACTTATTTTAGTTGAAAAAGTCATAATTCACATCCAACAGTCATTTAGAGTCAAAAGTTTAAATGTTAAAATTTCATCATTATAGACCATTTTGGGAACGTTCGACATATCCGGAGTCATCGTTTTTCATCCGAAAATTGATTTTTTGGACTGTACCAAAAATGATTCAAAATGTCAATTGGATCATGCCTCATGTTGAATAACCACTTTTTAAACCCTCACAGTGACCAAAATTGCCATTTTTACAGAGTTTTGCTTACTCAAAAGCTTCAATTTTGACCCGTTTCAGGCACAGAATGACTTTAAACACACTTATTTTAGTTGAAAAAGTCATAATTCACATCCAACAGTCATTTAGAGTCAAAAGATTAAATGTTAAAATTTCATCATTATAGACCATTTTGGGAACGTTCGACATGTCCGGAGTCATCGTTTTTCATCCGAAAATCGATTTTTTGGACTGTACCAAAAATGATTCAAAATGTCAATTGGATCATGCCTCATGTTGAATAACCACTTTTTAAACCCTCACAGTGACCAAAATTGCCATTTTTACAGAGTTTTGATTACTCAAAAGCTTCAATTTTGACCCGTTTCAGTCACAAAAATTACTTTAAACACACTTATTTTAGTTGAAAAAGTCATAATTCACATCCAACAGTCATTTAGAGTCAAAAGATTAAATGTTAAAATTTCATCATTATAGACCATTTTGGGAACGTTCGACATGTCCGGAGTCATCATTTTTCATCCGAAAATCGATTTTTTGGACTGTACCAAAAATGATTCAAAATGTCAATTGGATCGTGCCTCATGTTGAATAACCACTTTTTAAACCCTCACAGTGACCAAAATGGCCATTTTTACAAAGTTTTGCTTACTCAAAAGCTTCAATTTTGACCCGTTTCAGTCACAGAAATGACTTTAAACACACTTATTTTAGTTGAAAAAGTCATAATTCACATCCAACAGTCATTTAGAGTCAAAAGATTAAATGTTAAAATTTCATCATTATAGACCATTTTGGGAACGTTCGACATGTCCGGAGTCATCGTTTTTCATCCGAAAATTGATTTTTTGGACTGTACCAAAAATGATTCAAAATGTCAATTGGATCATGCCTCATGTTGAATAACCACTTTTTAAACCCTCACAGTGACCAAAATTGCCATTTTTACAGAGTTTTGCTTACTCAAAAGCTTCAATTTTGACCCGTTTCAGGCACAGAAATGACTTTAAACACACTTATTTTAGTTGAAAAAGTCATAATTCACATCCAACAGTCATTTAGAGTCAAAAGATTAAATGTTAAAATTTCATCATTATAGACCATTTTGGGAACGTTCGACATGTCCGGAGTCATCGTTTTTCATCCGAAAATCGATTTTTTGGACTGTACCAAAAATGATTCAAAATGTCAATTGGATCATGCCTCATGTTGAATAACCACTTTTTAAACCCTCACAGTGACCAAAATTGCCATTTTTACAGAGTTTTGATTACTCAAAAGCTTCAATTTTGACCCGTTTCAGTCACAAAAATTACTTTAAACACACTTATTTTAGTTGAAAAAGTCATAATTCACATCCAACAGTCATTTAGAGTCAAAAGATTAAATGTTAAAATTTCATCATTATAGACCATTTTGGGAACGTTCGACATGTCCGGAGTCATCGTTTTTCATCCGAAAATCGATTTTTTGGACTGTACCAAAAATGATTCAAAATGTCAATTGGATCATGCCTCATGTTAATAACCACTTTTTAAACCCTCACAGTGACCAAAATTGCCATTTTTACAGAGTTTTGCTTACTCAAAAGCTTCAATTTTGACCCGTTTCAGGCACAGAAATGACTTTAAACACACTTATTTTAGTTGAAAAAGTCATAATTCACATCCAACAGTCATTTAGAGTCAAAAGATTAAATGTTAAAATTTCATCATTATAGACCATTTTGGGAACGTTCGACATGTCCGGAGTCATCGTTTTTCATCCGAAAATCGATTTTTTGGACTGTACCAAAAATGATTCAAAATGTCAATTGGATCATGCCTCATGTTGAATAACCACTTTTTAAACCCTCACAGTGACCAAAATTGCCATTTTTACAGAGTTTTGCTTACTCAAAAGCTTCAATTTTGACCCGTTTCAGGCACAGAAATGACTTTAAACACACTTATTTTAGTTGAAAAAGTCATAATTCACATCCAACAGTCATTTAGAGTCAAAAGATTAAATGTTAAAATTCATCATTAAAGACCATTTTGGGAACGTTCGACATGTCCGGAGTCATCGTTTTTCATCCGAAAATCGATTTTTTGGACTGTACCAAAAATGATTCAAAATGTCAATTGGATCGTGCCTCATGTTGAATAACCACTTTTTAAACCCTCACAGTGACCAAAATAGCCATTTTTACAAAGTTTTGCTTACTCAAAAGCTTCAATTTTGACCCGTTTCAGTCACAGAAATGACTTTAAACACACTTATTTTAGTTGAAAATGTCATAATTCACATCCAACAGTCATTTAGAGTCAAAAGATTAAATGTTAAAATTTCATCATTATAGACCATTTTGGGAACGTTCGACATGTCCGGAGTCATCGTTTTTCATCCGAAAATCGATTTTTTGGACTGTACCAAAAATGATTCAAAATGTCAATTGGATCATGCCTCATGTTGAATAACCACTTTTTAAACCCTCACAGTGACCAAAATTGCCATTTTTACAGAGTTTTGCTTACTCAAAAGCTTCAATTTTGACCCGTTTCAGGCACAGAAATGACTTTAAACACACTTATTTTAGTTGAAAAAGTCATAATTCACATCCAACAGTCATTTAGAGTCAAAAGATTAAATGTTAAAATTTCATCATTATAGACCATTTTGGGAACGTTCGACATGTCCGAAGTCATCGTTTTTCATCCGAAAATCGATTTTTTGGACTGTACCAAAAATGATTCAAAATGTCAATTGGATCATGCCTCATGTTGAATAACCACTTTTTAAACCCTCACAGTGACCAAAATTGCCATTTTTACAGAGTTTTGATTACTCAAAAGCTTCAATTTTGACCCGTTTCAGTCACAAAAATTACTTTAAACACACTTATTTTAGTTGAAAAAGTCATAATTCACATCCAACAGTCATTTAGAGTCAAAAGATTAAATGTTAAAATTCATCATTAAAGACCATTTTGGGAACGTTCGACATGTCCGGAGTCATCGTTTTTCATCCGAAAATCGATTTTTTGGACTGTACCAAAAATGATTCAAAATGTCAATTGGATCGTGCCTCATGTTGAATAACCACTTTTTAAACCCTCACAGTGACCAAAATAGCCATTTTTACAAAGTTTTGCTTACTCAAAAGCTTCAATTTTGACCCGTTTCAGTCACAGAAATGACTTTAAACACACTTATTTTAGTTGAAAATGTCATAATTCACATCCAACAGTCATTTAGAGTCAAAAGATTAAATGTTAAAATTTCATCATTATAGACCATTTTGGGAACGTTCGACATGTCCGGAGTCATCGTTTTTCATCCGAAAATCGATTTTTTGGACTGTACCAAAAATGATTCAAAATGTCAATTGGATCATGCCTCATGTTGAATAACCACTTTTTAAACCCTCACAGTGACCAAAATTGCCATTTTTACAGAGTTTTGCTTACTCAAAAGCTTCAATTTTGACCCGTTTCAGGCACAGAAATGACTTTAAACACACTTATTTTAGTTGAAAAAGTCATAATTCACATCCAACAGTCATTTAGAGTCAAAAGATTAAATGTTAAAATTTCATCATTATAGACCATTTTGGGAACGTTCGACATGTCCGAAGTCATCGTTTTTCATCCGAAAATCGATTTTTTGGACTGTACCAAAAATGATTCAAAATGTCAATTGGATCATGCCTCATGTTGAATAACCACTTTTTAAACCCTCACAGTGACCAAAATTGCCATTTTTACAGAGTTTTGATTACTCAAAAGCTTCAATTTTGACCCGTTTCAGTCACAAAAATTACTTTAAACACACTTATTTTAGTTGAAAAAGTCATAATTCACATCCAACAGTCATTTAGAGTCAAAAGATTAAATGTTAAAATTTCATCATTATAGACCATTTTGGGAACGTTCGACATGTCCGGAGTCATCGTTTTTCATCCGAAAATTGATTTTTTGGACTGTACCAAAAATGATTCAAAATGTCAATTGGATCATGCCTCATGTTGAATAACCACTTTTTAAACCCTCACAGTGACCAAAATTGCCATTTTTACAGAGTTTTGCTTACTCAAAAGCTTCAATTTTGACCCGTTTCAGGCACAGAAATGACTTTAAACACACTTATTTTAGTTGAAAAAGTCATAATTCACATCCAACAGTCATTTAGAGTCAAAAGATTAAATGTTAAAATTTCATCATTATAGACCATTTTGGGAACGTTCGACATGTCCGGAGTCATTGTTTTTCATCCGAAAATCGATTTTTTGGACTGTACCAAAAATGATTCAAAATGTCAATTGGATCATGCCTCATGTTGAATAACCACTTTTTAAACCCTCACAGTGACCAAAATTGCCATTTTTACAGAGTTTTGCTTACTCAAAAGCTTCAATTTTGACCCGTTTCAGGCACAGAAATGACTTTAAACACACTTATTTTAGTTGAAAAAGTCATAATTCACATCCAACAGTCATTTAGAGTCAAAAGATTAAATGTTAAAATTCATCATTAAAGACCATTTTGGGAACGTTCGACATGTCCGGAGTCATCGTTTTTCATCCGAAAATCGATTTTTTGGACTGTACCAAAAATGATTCAAAATGTCAATTGGATCGTGCCTCATGTTGAATAACCACTTTTTAAACCCTCACAGTGACCAAAATAGCCATTTTTACAAAGTTTTGCTTACTCAAAAGCTTCAATTTTGACCCGTTTCAGTCACAGAAATGACTTTAAACACACTTATTTTAGTTGAAAATATCATAATTCACATCCAACAGTCATTTAGAGTCAAAAGATTAAATATTAAAATTTCATCATTATAGACCATTTTGGGAACGTTCGACATGTCCGGAGTCATCGTTTTTCATCCGAAAATCGATTTTTTGGACTGTACCAAAAATGATTCAAAATGTCAATTGGATCATGCCTCATGTTGAATAACCACTTTTTAAACCCTCACAGTGACCAAAATTGCCATTTTTACAGAGTTTTGCTTACTCAAAAGCTTCAATTTTGACCCGTTTCAGGCACAGAAATGACTTTAAACACACTTATTTTAGTTGAAAAAGTCATAATTCACATCCAACAGTCATTTAGAGTCAAAAGATTAAATGTTAAAATGTCATCATTATAGACCATTTTGGGAACGTTCGACATGTCCGAAGTCATCGTTTTTCATCCGAAAATCGATTTTTTGGACTGTACCAAAAATGATTCAAAATGTCAATTGGATCATGCCTCATGTTGAATAACCACTTTTTAAACCCTCACAGTGACCAAAATTGCCATTTTTACAGAGTTTTGATTACTCAAAAGCTTCAATTTTGACCCGTTTCAGTCACAAAAATTACTTTAAACACACTTATTTTAGTTGAAAAAGTCATAATTCACATCCAACAGTCATTTAGAGTCAAAAGATTAAATGTTAAAATTTCATCATTATAGACCATTTTGGGAACGTTCGACATGTCCGGAGTCATCGTTTTTCATCCGAAAATTGATTTTTTGGACTGTACCAAAAATGATTCAAAATGTCAATTGGATCATGCCTCATGTTGAATAACCACTTTTTAAACCCTCACAGTGACCAAAATTGCCATTTTTACAGAGTTTTGCTTACTCAAAAGCTTCAATTTTGACCCGTTTCAGGCACAGAAATGACTTTAAACACACTTATTTTAGTTGAAAAAGTCATAATTCACATCCAACAGTCATTTAGAGTCAAAAGATTAAATGTTAAAATTTCATCATTATAGACCATTTTGGGAACGTTCGACATGTCCGGAGTCATTGTTTTTCATCCGAAAATCGATTTTTTGGACTGTACCAAAAATGATTCAAAATGTCAATTGGATCATGCCTCATGTTGAATAACCACTTTTTAAACCCTCACAGTGACCAAAATTGCCATTTTTACAGAGTTTTGCTTACTCAAAAGCTTCCATTTTGACCCGTTTCAGGCACAGAAATGACTTTAAACACACTTATTTTAGTTGAAAAAGTCATAATTCACATCCAACAGTCATTTAGAGTCAAAAGATTAAATGTTAAAATTTCATCATTATAGACCATTTTGGGAACGTTCGACATGTCCGGAGTCATCGTTTTTCATCCGAAAATTGATTTTTTGGAATGTACCAAAAATGATTCAAAATGTCAATTGGATCGTGCCTCATGTTGAATAACCACTTTTTAAACCCTCACAGTGACCAAAATTGCCATTTTTACAGAGTTTTGCTTACTCAAAAGCTTCAATTTTGACCCGTTTCAGTCACAGAAATGACTTTAAACACACTTATTTTAGTTGAAAAAGTCATACTTCACATCCAACAGTAATTTAGAGTCAAAAGATTAAATGTTAAAATTTCATCATTATAGACCATTTTGGGAACGTTCGACATGTCCGGAGTCATCATTTTTCATCCGAAAATCGATTTTTTGGACGGTACCAAAAATGATTCAAAATGTCAATTGGATCGTGCCTCATGTTGAATAACCACTTTTTAAACCCTCAC
This sequence comes from Lissotriton vulgaris, assembly GCF_964263255.1. Classification (NCBI taxonomy): domain Eukaryota; kingdom Metazoa; phylum Chordata; class Amphibia; order Caudata; family Salamandridae; genus Lissotriton; species Lissotriton vulgaris. The sequence goes on from NW_028241909.1 coordinate 131,594, forward strand.
AGTGACCAAAATGGCCATTTTTACAAAGTTTTGCTTACTCAAAAGCTTCAATTTTGACCCGTTTCAGTCACAGAAATGACTTTAAACACACTTATTTTAGTTGAAAAAGTCATAATTCACATCCAACAGTCATTTAGAGTCAAAAGTTTAAATGTTAAAATTTCATCATTATAGACCATTTTGGGAACGTTCGACATGTCCGGAGTCATCGTTTTTCATCCGAAAATTGATTTTTTGGACTGTACCAAAAATGATTCAAAATGTCAATTGGATCATGCCTCATGTTGAATAACCACTTTTTAAACCCTCACAGTGACCAAAATTGCCATTTTTACAGAGTTTTGCTTACTCAAAAGCTTCAATTTTGACCCGTTTCAGGCACAGAAATGACTTTAAACACACTTATTTTAGTTGAAAAAGTCATAATTCACATCCAACAGTCATTTAGAGTCAAAAGATTAAATGTTAAAATTTCATCATTATAGACCATTTTGGGAACGTTCGACATGTCCGGAGTCATCGTTTTTCATCCGAAAATCGATTTTTTGGACTGTACCAAAAATGATTCAAAATGTCAATTGGATCATGCCTCATGTTGAATAACCACTTTTTAAACCCTCACAGTGACCAAAATTGCCATTTTTACAGAGTTTTGATTACTCAAAAGCTTCAATTTTGACCCGTTTCAGTCACAAAAATTACTTTAAACACACTTATTTTAGTTGAAAAAGTCATAATTCACATCCAACAGTCATTTAGAGTCAAAAGATTAAATGTTAAAATTTCATCATTATAGACCATTTTGGGAACGTTCGACATGTCCGGAGTCATCATTTTTCATCCGAAAATCGATTTTTTGGACTGTACCAAAAATGATTCAAAATGTCAATTGGATCGTGCCTCATGTTGAATAACCACTTTTTAAACCCTCACAGTGACCAAAATGGCCATTTTTACAAAGTTTTGCTTACTCAAAAGCTTCAATTTTGACCCGTTTCAGTCACAGAAATGACTTTAAACACACTTATTTTAGTTGAAAAAGTCATAATTCACATCCAACAGTCATTTAGAGTCAAAAGATTAAATGTTAAAATTTCATCATTATAGACCATTTTGGGAACGTTCGACATGTCCGGAGTCATCGTTTTTCATCCGAAAATTGATTTTTTGGACTGTACCAAAAATGATTCAAAATGTCAATTGGATCATGCCTCATGTTGAATAACCACTTTTTAAACCCTCACAGTGACCAAAATTGCCATTTTTACAGAGTTTTGCTTACTCAAAAGCTTCAATTTTGACCCGTTTCAGGCACAGAAATGACTTTAAACACACTTATTTTAGTTGAAAAAGTCATAATTCACATCCAACAGTCATTTAGAGTCAAAAGATTAAATGTTAAAATTTCATCATTATAGACCATTTTGGGAACGTTCGACATGTCCGGAGTCATCGTTTTTCATCCGAAAATCGATTTTTTGGACTGTACCAAAAATGATTCAAAATGTCAATTGGATCATGCCTCATGTTGAATAACCACTTTTTAAACCCTCACAGTGACCAAAATTGCCATTTTTACAGAGTTTTGATTACTCAAAAGCTTCAATTTTGACCCGTTTCAGTCACAAAAATTACTTTAAACACACTTATTTTAGTTGAAAAAGTCATAATTCACATCCAACAGTCATTTAGAGTCAAAAGATTAAATGTTAAAATTTCATCATTATAGACCATTTTGGGAACGTTCGACATGTCCGGATTCATCGTTTTTCATCCGAAAATCGATTTTTTGGACTGCACCAAAAATGATTCAAAATGTCAATTGGATCATGCCTCATGTTGAATAACCACTTTTTAAACCCTCACAGTGACCAAAATTGCCATTTTTACAGAGTTTTGCTTACTCAAAAGCTTCAATTTTGACCCGTTTCAGGCACAGAAATGACTTTAAACACACTTATTTTAGTTGAAAAAGTCATAATTCACATCCAACAGTCATTTAGAGTCAAAAGATTAAATGTTAAAATTTCATCATTATAGACCATTTTGGGAACGTTCGACATGTCCGGAGTCATCGTTTTTCATCCGAAAATCGATTTTTTGGACTGTACCAAAAATGATTCAAAATGTCAATTGGATCATGCCTCATGTTGAATAACCACTTTTTAAACCCTCACAGTGACCAAAATTGCCATTTTTACAGAGTTTTGCTTACTCAAAAGCTTCAATTTTGACCCGTTTCAGGCACAGAAATGACTTTAAACACACTTATTTTAGTTGAAAAAGTCATAATTCACATCCAACAGTCATTTAGAGTCAAAAGATTAAATGTTAAAATTCATCATTAAAGACCATTTTGGGAACGTTCGACATGTCCGGAGTCATCGTTTTTCATCCGAAAATCGATTTTTTGGACTGTACCAAAAATGATTCAAAATGTCAATTGGATCGTGCCTCATGTTGAATAACCACTTTTTAAACCCTCACAGTGACCAAAATAGCCATTTTTACAAAGTTTTGCTTACTCAAAAGCTTCAATTTTGACCCGTTTCAGTCACAGAAATGACTTTAAACACACTTATTTTAGTTGAAAATGTCATAATTCACATCCAACAGTCATTTAGAGTCAAAAGATTAAATGTTAAAATTTCATCATTATAGACCATTTTGGGAACGTTCGACATGTCCGGAGTCATCGTTTTTCATCCGAAAATCGATTTTTTGGACTGTACCAAAAATGATTCAAAATGTCAATTGGATCATGCCTCATGTTGAATAACCACTTTTTAAACCCTCACAGTGACCAAAATTGCCATTTTTACAGAGTTTTGCTTACTCAAAAGCTTCAATTTTGACCCGTTTCAGGCACAGAAATGACTTTAAACACACTTATTTTAGTTGAAAAAGTCATAATTCACATCCAACAGTCATTTAGAGTCAAAAGATTAAATGTTAAAATTTCATCATTATAGACCATTTTGGGAACGTTCGACATGTCCGAAGTCATCGTTTTTCATCCGAAAATCGATTTTTTGGACTGTACCAAAAATGATTCAAAATGTCAATTGGATCATGCCTCATGTTGAATAACCACTTTTTAAACCCTCACAGTGACCAAAATTGCCATTTTTACAGAGTTTTGATTACTCAAAAGCTTCAATTTTGACCCGTTTCAGTCACAAAAATTACTTTAAACACACTTATTTTAGTTGAAAAAGTCATAATTCACATCCAACAGTCATTTAGAGTCAAAAGATTAAATGTTAAAATTTCATCATTATAGACCATTTTGGGAACGTTCGACATGTCCGGAGTCATCGTTTTTCATCCGAAAATTGATTTTTTGGACTGTACCAAAAATGATTCAAAATGTCAATTGGATCATGCCTCATGTTGAATAACCACTTTTTAAACCCTCACAGTGACCAAAATTGCCATTTTTACAGAGTTTTGCTTACTCAAAAGCTTCAATTTTGACCCGTTTCAGGCACAGAAATGACTTTAAACACACTTATTTTAGTTGAAAAAGTCATAATTCACATCCAACAGTCATTTAGAGTCAAAAGATTAAATGTTAAAATTTCATCATTATAGACCATTTTGGGAACGTTCGACATGTCCGGAGTCATTGTTTTTCATCCGAAAATTGATTTTTTGGACTGTACCAAAAATGATTCAAAATGTCAATTGGATCATGCCTCATGTTGAATAACCACTTTTTAAACCCTCACAGTGACCAAAATTGCCATTTTTACAGAGTTTTGCTTACTCAAAAGCTTCCATTTTGACCCGTTTCAGGCACAGAAATGACTTTAAACACACTTATTTTAGTTGAAAAAGTCATAATTCACATCCAACAGTCATTTAGAGTCAAAAGATTAAATGTTAAAATTTCATCATTATAGACCATTTTGGGAACGTTCGACATGTCCGGAGTCATCGTTTTTCATCCGAAAATTGATTTTTTGGAATGTACCAAAAATGATTCAAAATGTCAATTGGATCGTGCCTCATGTTGAATAACCACTTTTTAAACCCTCACAGTGACCAAAATTGCCATTTTTACAGAGTTTTGCTTACTCAAAAGCTTCAATTTTGACCCGTTTCAGTCACAGAAATGACTTTAAACACACTTATTTTAGTTGAAAAAGTCATACTTCACATCCAACAGTAATTTAGAGTCAAAAGATTAAATGTTAAAATTTCATCATTATAGACCATTTTGGGAACGTTCGACATGTCCGGAGTCATCATTTTTCATCCGAAAATCGATTTTTTGGACGGTACCAAAAATGATTCAAAATGTCAATTGGATCGTGCCTCATGTTGAATAACCACTTTTTAAACCCTCACAGTGACCAAAATGGCCATTTTTACAAAGTTTTGCTTACTCAAAAGCTTCAATTTTGACCCGTTTCAGTCACAGAAATGACTTTAAACACACTTATTTTAGTTGAAAAAGTCATAATTCACATCCAACAGTCATTTAGAGTCAAAAGTTTAAATGTTAAAATTTCATCATTATAGACCATTTTGGGAACGTTCGACATGTCCGGAGTCATCGTTTTTCATCCGAAAATTGATTTTTTGGACTGTACCAAAAATGATTCAAAATGTCAATTGGATCATGCCTCATGTTGAATAACCACTTTTTAAACCCTCACAGTGACCAAAATTGCCATTTTTACAGAGTTTTGCTTACTCAAAAGCTTCAATTTTGACCCGTTTCAGGCACAGAAATGACTTTAAACACACTTATTTTAGTTGAAAAAGTCATAATTCACATCCAACAGTCATTTAGAGTCAAAAGATTAAATGTTAAAATTTCATCATTTTAGACCATTTTGGGAACGTTCGACATGTCCGGAGTCATCGTTTTTCATCCGAAAATCGATTTTTTGGACTGTACCAAAAATGATTCAAAATGTCAATTGGATCATGCCTCATGTTGAATAACCACTTTTTAAACCCTCACAGTGACCAAAATTGCCATTTTTACAGAGTTTTGATTACTCAAAAGCTTCAATTTTGACCCGTTTCAGTCACAAAAATTACTTTAAACACACTTATTTTAGTTGAAAAAGTCATAATTCACATCCAACAGTCATTTAGAGTCAAAAGATTAAATGTTAAAATTTCATCATTATAGACCATTTTGGGAACGTTCGACATGTCCGGAGTCATCATTTTTCATCCGAAAATCGATTTTTTGGACTGTACCAAAAATGATTCAAAATGTCAATTGGATCGTGCCTCATGTTGAATAACCACTTTTTAAACCCTCACAGTGACCAAAATGGCCATTTTTACAAAGTTTTGCTTACTCAAAAGCTTCAATTTTGACCCGTTTCAGTCACAGAAATGACTTTAAACACACTTATTTTAGTTGAAAAAGTCATAATTCACATCCAACAGTCATTTAGAGTCAAAAGATTAAATGTTAAAATTTCATCATTATAGACCATTTTGGGAACGTTCGACATGTCCGGAGTCATCGTTTTTCATCCGAAAATCGATTTTTTGGACTGTACCAAAAATGATTCAAAATGTCAATTGGATCGTGCCTCATGTTGAATAACCACTTTTTAAACCCTCACAGTGACCAAAATTGCCATTTTTACAGAGTTTTGCTTACTCAAAAGCTTCAATTTTGACCCGTTTCAGGCACAGAAATGACTTTAAACACACTTGTTTTAGTTGAAAAAGTCATAATTCACATCCAACAGTCATTTAGAGTCAAAAGATTAAATGTTAAAATTTCATTATTATAGACCATTTTGGGACCGTTCGACATGTCCGGAGTCATCGTTTTTCATCCGAAAGTCGATTTTTTTGGACTGTACCAAAAATGATTCAAAATGTCAATTGGATCATGCCTCATGTTGAATAACCACTTTTTAAACCCTCACAGTGACCAAAATTGCCATTTTTACAGAGTTTTGCTTACTCAAAAGCTTCAATTTTGACCCGTTTCAGGCACAGAAATGACTTTAACACACTTATTTTAGTTGAAAAAGTCATAATTCACATCCAACAGTCATTTAGAGTCAAAAGATTAAATGTTAAAATTTCATCATTATAGACCATTTTGGGAACGTTCGACATGTCCGGAGTCATCGTTTTTCATCCGAAAATTGATTTTTTGGACTGTACCAAAAATGATTCAAAATGTCAATTGGATCGTGCCTCATGTTGAATAACCACTTTTTAAACCCTCACAGTGACCAAAATTGCCATTTTTACAGAGTTTTGCTTACTCAAAAGCTTCCATTTTGACCCGTTTCAGGCACAGAAAGGACTTTAAACACACTTATTTTAGTTGAAAAAGTCATAATTCACATCAACAGTCATTTAGAGTCAAAAGATTAAATGTTAAAATTTCATCATTATAGACCATTTTGGGAACGTTCGACATGTCCGGAGTCATCGTTTTTCCTCCGAAAATAGATTTTTTGGACTGTACTAAAAATGATTCAAAATGTCAATTGGCTCGTGCCTCATGTTGAATAACCACTTTTTAAACCCTCACAGTGACCAAAATGGCCATTTTTACAGAGTTTTGCTTACTCAAAAGCTTCCATTTTGACCCGTTTCAGGCACAGAAAGGACTTTAAACACACTTATTTTAGTTGAAAAAGTCATAATTCACATCCAACAGTCATTTAGAGTCAAAAGATTAAATGTTAAAATTTCATCATTATAGACCATTTTGGGAACGTTCGACATGTCCGGAGTCATCGTTTTTCATCCGAAAATAGATTTTTTGGACTGTACTAAAAATGATTCAAAATGTCAATTGGATCGTGCCTCATGTTGAATAACCACTTTTTAAACCCTCACAGTGACCAAAATGGCCATTTTTACAGAGTTTTGCTTACTCAAAAGCTTCAATTTTGACCCGTTTCAGGCACAGAAATGACTTTAAACACACTTATTTTGGTTGAAAAAGTCATACTTCACATCCAACAGTCATTTAGAGTCAAAAGATTAAATGTTAAAATTTCATCATTATAGACCATTTTGGGAACGTTCGACATGTCCGGAGTCATCGTTTTTCATCCGAAAATCGATTTTTTTGGACTGTACCAAAAATGATTCAAAATGTCAATTGGATCATGCCTCATGTTGAATAACCACTTTTTAAACCCTCACAGTGACCAAAATTGCCATTTTTACAGAGTTTTGCTTACTCAAAAGCTTCAATTTTGACCCGTTTCAGGCACAGAAATGACTTTAAACACACTTATTTTAGTTGAAAAAGTCATAATTCACATCCAACAGTCATTTAGAGTCAAAAGATTAAATGTTAAAATTTCATCATTATAGACCATTTTGGGAACGTTCGACATGTCCGGAGTCATCGTTCTTCATCCGAAAATCGATTTTTTGGACTGTACCAAAAATGATTCAAAATGTCAATTGGATCATGCCTCATGTTGAATAACCACTTTTTAAACCCTCACAGTGACCAAAATTGCCATTTTTACAGAGTTTTGCTTACTCAAAAGCTTCAATTTTGACCCGTTTCAGGCACAGAAATGACTTTAAACACACTTATTTTAGTTGAAAAAGTCATAATTCACATCCAACAGTCATTTAGAGTCAAAAGATTAAATGTTAAAATTCATCATTAAAGACCATTTTGGGAACGTTCGACATGTCCGGAGTCATCGTTTTTCATCCGAAAATCGATTTTTTGGACTGTACCAAAAATGATTCAAAATGTCAATTGGATCGTGCCTCATGTTGAATAACCACTTTTTAAACCCTCACAGTGACCAAAATAGCCATTTTTACAAAGTTTTGCTTACTCAAAAGCTTCAATTTTGACCAGTTTCAGTCACAGAAATGACTTTAAACACACTTATTTTAGTTGAAAATGTCATAATTCACATCCAACAGTCATTTAGAGTCAAAAGATTAAATGTTAAAATTTCATCATTATAGACCATTTTGGGAACGTTCGACATGTCCGGAGTCATCGTTTTTCATCCGAAAATCGATTTTTTGGACTGTACCAAAAATGATTCAAAATGTCAATTGGATCATGCCTCATGTTGAATAACCACTTTTTAAACCCTCACAGTGACCAAAATTGCCATTTTTACAGAGTTTTGCTTACTCAAAAGCTTCAATTTTGACCCGTTTCAGGCACAGAAATGACTTTAAACACACTTATTTTAGTTGAAAAAGTCATAATTCACATCCAACAGTCATTTAGAGTCAAAAGATTAAATGTTAAAATTTCATCATTATAGACCATTTTGGGAACGTTCGACATGTCCGAAGTCATCGTTTTTCATCCGAAAATCGATTTTTTGGACTGTACCAAAAATGATTCAAAATGTCAATTGGATCATGCCTCATGTTGAATAACCACTTTTTAAACCCTCACAGTGACCAAAATTGCCATTTTTACAGAGTTTTGATTACTCAAAAGCTTCAATTTTGACCCGTTTCAGTCACAAAAATTACTTTAAACACACTTATTTTAGTTGAAAAAGTCATAATTCACATCCAACAGTCATTTAGAGTCAAAAGATTAAATGTTAAAATTTCATCATTATAGGCCATTTTGGGAACGTTCGACATGTCCGGAGTCATCGTTTTTCATCCGAAAATTGATTTTTTGGACTGTACCAAAAATGATTCAAAATGTCAATTGGATCATGCCTCATGTTGAATAACCACTTTTTAAACCCTCACAGTGACCAAAATTGCCATTTTTACAGAGTTTTGCTTACTCAAAAGCTTCCATTTTGACCCGTTTCAGGCACATAAATGACTTTAAACACACTTATTTTAGTTGAAAAAGTCATAATTCACATCCAACAGTCATTTAGAGTCAAAAGATTAAATGTTAAAATTTCATCATTATAGACCATTTTGGGAACGTTCGACATGTCCGGAGTCATCGTTTTTCATCCGAAAATTGATTTTTTGGAATGTACCAAAAATGATTCAAAATGTCAATTGGATCGTGCCTCATGTTGAATAACCACTTTTTAAACCCTCACAGTGACCAAAATTGCCATTTTTACAGAGTTTTGCTTACTCAAAAGCTTCAATTTTGACCCGTTTCAGTCACAGAAATGACTTTAAACACACTTATTTTAGTTGAAAAAGTCATACTTCACATCCAACAGTCATTTAGAGTCAAAAGATTAAATGTTAAAATTTCATCATTATAGACCATTTTGGGAACGTTCGACATGTCCGGAGTCATCATTTTTCATCCGAAAATTGATTTTTTGGACGGTACCAAAAATGATTCAAAATGTCAATTGGATCGTGCCTCATGTTGAATAACCACTTTTTAAACCCTCACAGTGACCAAAATGGCCATTTTTACAAAGTTTTGCTTACTCAAAAGCTTCAATTTTGACCCGTTTCAGTCACAGAAATGACTTTAAACACACTTATTTTAGTTGAAAAAGTCATAATTCACATCCAACAGTCATTTAGAGTCAAAAGATTAAATGTTAAAATTTCATCATTATAGACCATGTTGGGAACGTTCGACATGTCCGGAGTCATCGTTTTTCATCCGAAAATTGATTTTTTGGACTGTACCAAAAATGATTCAAAATGTCAATTGGATCATGCCTCATGTTGAATAACCACTTTTTAAACCCTCACAGTGACCAAAATTGCCATTTTTACAGAGTTTTGCTTACTCAAAAGCTTCAATTTTGACCCGTTTCAGGCACAGAAATGACTTTAAACACACTTATTTTAGTTGAAAAAGTCATAATTCACATCCAACAGTCATTTAGAGTCAAAAGATTAAATGTTAAAATTTCATCATTATAGACCATTTTGGGAACGTTCGACATGTCCGGAGTCATTGTTTTTCATCCGAAAATCGATTTTTTGGACTGTACCAAAAATGATTCAAAATGTCAATTGGATCATGCCTCATGTTGAATAACCACTTTTTAAACCCTCACAGTGACCAAAATTGCCATTTTTACAGAGTTTTGATTACTCAAAAGCTTCAATTTTGACCCGTTTCAGTCACAAAAATTACTTTAAACACACTTATTTTAGTTGAAAAAGTCATAATTCACATCCAACAGTCATTTAGAGTCAAAAGATTAAATGTTAAAATTTCATCATTATAGACCATTTTGGGAACGTTCGACATGTCCGGAGTCATCATTTTTCATCCGAAAATCGATTTTTTGGACTGTACCAAAAATGATTCAAAATGTCAATTGGATCGTGCCTCATGTTGAATAACCACTTTTTAAACCCTCACAGTGACCAAAATGGCCATTTTTACAAAGTTTTGCTTACTCAAAAGCTTCAATTTTGACCCGTTTCAGTCACAGAAATGACTTTAAACACACTTATTTTAGTTGAAAAAGTCATAATTCACATCCAACAGTCATTTAGAGTCAAAAGATTAAATGTTAAAATTTCATCATTATAGACCATTTTGGGAACGTTCGACATGTCCGGAGTCATCGTTTTTCATCCGAAAATCGATTTTTTGGACTGTACCAAAAATGATTCAAAATGTCAATTGGATCATGCCTCATGTTGAATAACCACTTTTTAAACCCTCACAGTGACCAAAATGGCAATTTTTACAGAGTTTTGCTTACTCAAAAGCTTCAATTTTGACCCGTTTCAGGCACAGAAATGACTTTAAACACACTTATTTTAGTTGAAAAAGTCATAATTCACATCCAACAGTCATTTAGAGTCAAAAGATTAAATGTTAAAATTTCATCATTATAGACCATTTTGGGAACGTTCGACATGTCCGGAGTCATCGTTTTTCATCCGAAAATCGATTTTTTGTACTGTACCAAAAATGATTCAAAATGTCAATTGGATCATGCCTCATGTTGAATAACCACTTTTTAAACCCTCACAGTGACCAAAATTGCCATTTTTACAGAGTTTTGATTACTCAAAAGCTTCTATTTTGACCCGTTTCAGTCACAAAAATTACTTTAAACACACTTATTTTAGTTGAAAAAGTCATAATTCACATCCAACAGTCATTTAGAGTCAAAAGATTAAATGTTAAAATTTCATCATTATAGACCATTTTGGGAACGTTCGACATGTCCGGAGTCATCGTTTTTCATCCGAAAATTGATTTTTTGGAATGTACCAAAAATGATTCAAAATGTCAATTGGATCGTGCCTCATGTTGAATAACCACTTTTTAAACCCTCACAGTGACCAAAATTGCCATTTTTACAGAGTTTTGCTTACTCAAAAGCTTCAATTTTGACCCGTTTCAGTCACAGAAATGACTTTAAACACACTTATTTTAGTTGAAAAAGTCATACTTCACATCCAACAGTCATTTAGAGTCAAAAGATTAAATGTTAAAATTTCATCATTATAGACCATTTTGGGAACGTTCGACATGTCCGGAGTCATCATTTTTCATCCGAAAATCGATTTTTTGGACGGTACCAAAAATGATTCAAAATGTCAATTGGATCATGCCTCATGTTGAATAACCACTTTTTAAACCCTCACAGTGACCAAAATGGCCATTTTTACAAAGTTTTGCTTACTCAAAAGCTTCAATTTTGACCCGTTTCAGTCACAGAAATGACTTTAAACACACTTATTTTAGTTGAAAAAGTCATAATTCACATCCAACAGTCATTTAGAGTCAAAAGATTAAATGTTAAAATTTCATCATTATAGACCATTTTGGGAACGTTCGACATGTCCGGAGTCATCGTTTTTCATCCGAAAATCGATTTTTTGGACTGTACCAAAAATGATTCAAAATGTCAATTGGATCATGCCTCATGTTGAATAACCACTTTTTAAACCCTCACAGTGACCAAAATGGCAATTTTTACAGAGTTTTGCTTACTCAAAAGCTTCAATTTTGACCCGTTTCAGGCACAGAAATGACTTTAAACACACTTATTTTAGTTGAAAAAGTCATAATTCACATCCAACAGTCATTTAGAGTCAAAAGATTAAATGTTAAAATTTCATCATTATAGACCATTTTGGGAACGTTCGACATGTCCGGAGTCATCGTTTTTCATCCGAAAATCGATTTTTTGTACTGTACCAAAAATGATTCAAAATGTCAATTGGATCATGCCTCATGTTGAATAACCACTTTTTAAACCCTCACAGTGACCAAAATTGCCATTTTTACAGAGTTTTGCTTACTCAAAAGCTTCCATTTTGACCCGTTTCAGGCACATAAATGACTTTAAACACACTTATTTTAGTTGAAAAAGTCATAATTCACATCCAACAGTCATTTAGAGTCAAAAGATTAAATGTTAAAATTTCATCATTATAGACCATTTTGGGAACGTTCGACATGTCCGGAGTCATCGTTTTTCATCCGAAAATTGATTTTTTGGAATGTACCAAAAATGATTCAAAATGTCAATTGGATCGTGCCTCATGTTGAATAACCACTTTTTAAACCCTCACAGTGACCAAAATTGCCATTTTTACAGAGTTTTGCTTACTCAAAAGCTTCAATTTTGACCCGTTTCAGTCACAGAAATGACTTTAAACACACTTATTTTAGTTGAAAAAGTCATACTTCACATCCAACAGTCATTTAGAGTCAAAAGATTAAATGTTAAAATTTCATCATTATAGACCATTTTGGGAACGTTCGACATGTCCGGAGTCATCATTTTTCATCCGAAAATCGATTTTTTGGACGGTACCAAAAATGATTCAAAATGTCAATTGGATCGTGCCTCATGTTGAATAACCACTTTTTAAACCCTCACAGTGACCAAAATGGCCATTTTTACAAAGTTTTGCTTACTCAAAAGCTTCAATTTTGACCCGTTTCAGTCACAGAAATGACTTTAAACACACTTATTTTAGTTGAAAAAGTCATAATTCACATCCAACAGTCATTTAGAGTCAAAAGATTAAATGTTAAAATTTCATCATTATAGACCATTTTGGGAACGTTCGACATGTCCGGAGTCATCGTTTTTCATCCGAAAATCGATTTTTTGGACTGTACCAAAAATGATTCAAAATGTCAATTGGATCATGCCTCATGTTGAATAACCACTTTTTAAACCCTCACAGTGACCAAAATGGCAATTTTTACAGAGTTTTGCTTACTCAAAAGCTTCAATTTTGACCCGTTTCAGGCACAGAAATGACTTTAAACACACTTATTTTAGTTGAAAAAGTCATAATTCACATCCAACAGTCATTTAGAGTCAAAAGATTAAATGTTAAAATTTCATCATTATAGACCATTTTGGGAACGTTCGACATGTCCGGAGTCATCGTTTTTCATCCGAAAATCGATTTTTTGTACTGTACCAAAAATGATTCAAAATGTCAATTGGATCATGCCTCATGTTGAATAACCACTTTTTAAACCCTCACAGTGACCAAAATTGCCATTTTTACAGAGTTTTGATTACTCAAAAGCTTCTATTTTGACCCGTTTCAGTCACAAAAATTACTTTAAACACACTTATTTTAGTTGAAAAAGTCATAATTCACATCCAACAGTCATTTAGAGTCAAAAGATTAAATGTTAAAATTTCATCATTATAGACCATTTTGGGAACGTTCGACATGTCCGGAGTCATCGTTTTTCATCCGAAAATTGATTTTTTGGAATGTACCAAAAATGATTCAAAATGTCAATTGGATCGTGCCTCATGTTGAATAACCACTTTTTAAACCCTCACAGTGACCAAAATTGCCATTTTTACAGAGTTTTGCTTACTCAAAAGCTTCAATTTTGACCCGTTTCAGTCACAGAAATGACTTTAAACACACTTATTTTAGTTGAAAAAGTCATACTTCACATCCAACAGTCATTTAGAGTCAAAAGATTAAATGTTAAAATTTCATCATTATAGACCATTTTGGGAACGTTCGACATGTCCGGAGTCATCATTTTTCATCCGAAAATCGATTTTTTGGACGGTACCAAAAATGATTCAAAATGTCAATTGGATCATGCCTCATGTTGAATAACCACTTTTTAAACCCTCACAGTGACCAAAATGGCCATTTTTACAAAGTTTTGCTTACTCAAAAGCTTCAATTTTGACCCGTTTCAGTCACAGAAATGACTTTAAACACACTTATTTTAGTTGAAAAAGTCATAATTCACATCCAACAGTCATTTAGAGTCAAAAGATTAAATGTTAAAATTTCATCATTATAGACCATTTTGGGAACGTTCGACATGTCCGGAGTCATCGTTTTTCATCCGAAAATCGATTTTTTGGACTGTACCAAAAATGATTCAAAATGTCAATTGGATCATGCCTCATGTTGAATAACCACTTTTTAAACCCTCACAGTGACCAAAATGGCAATTTTTACAGAGTTTTGCTTACTCAAAAGCTTCAATTTTGACCCGTTTCAGGCACAGAAATGACTTTAAACACACTTATTTTAGTTGAAAAAGTCATAATTCACATCCAACAGTCATTTAGAGTCAAAAGATTAAATGTTAAAATTTCATCATTATAGACCATTTTGGGAACGTTCGACATGTCCGGAGTCATCGTTTTTCATCCGAAAATCGATTTTTTGTACTGTACCAAAAATGATTCAAAATGTCAATTGGATCATGCCTCATGTTGAATAACCACTTTTTAAACCCTCACAGTGACCAAAATTGCCATTTTTACAGAGTTTTGATTACTCAAAAGCTTCTATTTTGACCCGTTTCAGTCACAAAAATTACTTTAAACACACTTATTTTAGTTGAAAAAGTCATAATTCACATCCAACAGTCATTTAGAGTCAAAAGATTAAATGTTAAAATTTCATCATTATAGACCATTTTGGGAACGTTCGACATGTCCGGAGTCATCGTTTTTCATCCGAAAATTGATTTTTTGGAATGTACCAAAAATGATTCAAAATGTCAATTGGATCGTGCCTCATGTTGAATAACCACTTTTTAAACCCTCACAGTGACCAAAATTGCCATTTTTACAGAGTTTTGCTTACTCAAAAGCTTCAATTTTGACCCGTTTCAGTCACAGAAATGACTTTAAACACACTTATTTTAGTTGAAAAAGTCATACTTCACATCCAACAGTCATTTAGAGTCAAAAGATTAAATGTTAAAATTTCATCATTATAGACCATTTTGGGAACGTTCGACATGTCCGGAGTCATCATTTTTCATCCGAAAATCGATTTTTTGGACGGTACCAAAAATGATTCAAAATGTCAATTGGATCATGCCTCATGTTGAATAACCACTTTTTAAACCCTCACAGTGACCAAAATGGCCATTTTTACAAAGTTTTGCTTACTCAAAAGCTTCAATTTTGACCCGTTTCAGTCACAGAAATGACTTTAAACACACTTATTTTAGTTGAAAAAGTCATAATTCACATCCAACAGTCATTTAGAGTCAAAAGATTAAATGTTAAAATTTCATCATTATAGACCATTTTGGGAACGTTCGACATGTCCGGAGTCATCGTTTTTCATCCGAAAATTGATTTTTTGGACTGTACCAAAAATGATTCAAAATGTCAATTGGATCGTGCCTCATGTTGAATAACCACTTTTTAAACCCTCACAGTGACCAAAATTGCCATTTTTACAGAGTTTTGCTTACTCAAAAGCTTCCATTTTGACCCGTTTCAGGCACAGAAAGGACTTTAAACACACTTATTTTAGTTGAAAAAGTCATAATTCACATCCAACAGTCATTTAGAGTCAAAAGATTAAATGTTAAAATTTCATCATTATAGACCATTTTGGGAACGTTCGACATGTCCGGAGTCATTGTTTTTCATCCGAAAATTGATTTTTTGGACTGTACCAAAAATGATTCAAAATGTCAATTGGATCGTGCCTCATGTTGAATAACCACTTTTTAAACCCTCACAGTGACCAAAATGGCCATTTTTACAGAGTTTTGCCTACTCAAAAGCTTCAATTTTGACCCGTTTCAGTCACAGAAATGACTTTAAACACACTTATTTTAGTTGAAAAAGTCATAATTCACATCCAACAGTCATTTAGAGTCAAAAGATTAAATGTTAAAATTTCATCATTATAGACCATTTTGGGAACATTCGACATGTCCGGAGTCATCGTTTTTCATCGGAAAATCGATTTTTTGGACTGTACCAAAAATGATTCAAAATGTCAATTGGATCATGCCTCATGTTGAAAAACCACTTTTTAAACCCTCACAGTGACCAAAATGGCCATTTTTACAGAGTTTTGCCTACTCAAAAGCTTCAATTTTGACCCGTTTCAGTCACAGAAATGACTTTAAACACACTTATTTTAGTTGAAAAAGTCATAATTCACATCCAACAGTCATTTAGAGTCAAAAGATTAAATGTTAAAATTTCATCATTATAGACCATTTTGGGAACATTCGACATGTCCGGATTCATCGTTTTTCATCCGAAAATTGATTTTTTGGACTGTACCAAAAATGATTCAAAATGTCAATTGGATCGTGCCTCATGTTGAATAACCACTTTTTAAACCCTCACAGTGACCAAAATGGCCATTTTTACAGAGTTTTGCTTACTCAAAAGCTTCAATTTTGACCCGTTTCAGGCACAGAAATGACTTTAAACACACTTATTTTAGTTGAAAAAGTCATACTTCACATCCAACAGTCATTTAGAGTCAAAAGATTAAATGTTAAAATTTCATCATTATAGACCATTTTGGGAACGTTCGACATGTCCGGAGTCATCATTTTTCATCCGAAAATCGATTTTTTGGACGGTACCAAAAATGATTCAAAATGTCAATTGGATCGTGCCTCATGTTGAATAACCACTTTTTAAACCCTCACAGTGACCAAAATGGCCATTTTTACAAAGTTTTGCTTACTCAAAAGCTTCAATTTTGACCCGTTTCAGTCACAGAAATGACTTTAAACACACTTATTTTAGTTGAAAAAGTCATAATTCACATCCAACAGTCATTTAGAGTCAAAAGATTAAATGTTAAAATTTCATCATTATAGACCATTTTGGGAACGTTCGACATGTCCGGAGTCATCGTTTTTCATCCGAAAATCGATTTTTTGTACTGTACCAAAAATGATTCAAAATGTCAATTGGATCATGCCTCATGTTGAATAACCACTTTTTAAACCCTCACAGTGACCAAAATTGCCATTTTTACAGAGTTTTGATTACTCAAAAGCTTCTATTTTGACCCGTTTCAGTCACAAAAATTACTTTAACACACTTATTTTAGTTGAAAAAGTCATAATTCACATCCAACAGTCATTTAGAGTCAAAAGATTAAATGTTAAAATTTCATCATTATAGACCATTTTGGGAACGTTCGACATGTCCGGAGTCATCGTTTTTCATCCGAAAATTGATTTTTTGGACTGTACCAAAAATGATTCAAAATGTCAATTGGATCATGCCTCATGTTGAATAACCACTTTTTAAACCCTCACAGTGACCAAAATTGCCATTTTTACAGAGTTTTGCTTACTCAAAAGCTTCAATTTTGACCCGTTTCAGTCACAGAAATGACTTTAAACACACTTATTTTAGTTGAAAAAGTCATACTTCACATCCAACAGTCATTTAGAGTCAAAAGATTAAATGTTAAAATTTCATCATTATAGACCATTTTGGGAACGTTCGACATGTCCGGAGTCATCATTTTTCATCCGAAAATCGATTTTTTGGACGGTACCAAAAATGATTCAAAATGTCAATTGGATCATGCCTCATGTTGAATAACCACTTTTTAAACCCTCACAGTGACCAAAATGGCCATTTTTACAAAGTTTTGCTTACTCAAAAGCTTCAATTTTGACCCGTTTCAGTCACAGAAATGACTTTAAACACACTTATTTTAGTTGAAAAAGTCATAATTCACATCCAACAGTCATTTAGAGTCAAAAGATTAAATGTTAAAATTTCATCATTATAGACCATTTTGGGAACGTTCGACATGTCCGGAGTCATCGTTTTTCATCCGAAAATTGATTTTTTGGACTGTACCAAAAATGATTCAAAATGTCAATTGGATCGTGCCTCATGTTGAATAACCACTTTTTAAACCCTCACAGTGACCAAAATTGCCATTTTTACAGAGTTTTGCTTACTCAAAAGCTTCCATTTTGACCCGTTTCAGGCACAGAAAGGACTTTAAACACACTTATTTTAGTTGAAAAAGTCATAATTCACATCCAACAGTCATTTAGAGTCAAAAGATTAAATGTTAAAATTTCATCATTATAGACCATTTTGGGAACGTTCGACATGTACGGAGTCATTGTTTTTCATCCGAAAATTGATTTTTTGGACTGTACCAAAAATGATTCAAAATGTCAATTGGATCGTGCCTCATGTTGAATAACCACTTTTTAAACCCTCACAGTGACCAAAATGGCCATTTTTACAGAGTTTTGCCTACTCAAAAGCTTCAATTTTGACCCGTTTCAGTCACAGAAATGACTTTAAACACACTTATTTTAGTTGAAAAAGTCATAATTCACATCCAACAGTCATTTAGAGTCAAAAGATTAAATGTTAAAATTTCATCATTATAGACCATTTTGGGAACATTCGACATGTCCGGAGTCATCGTTTTTCATCGGAAAATCGATTTTTTGGACTGTACCAAAAATGATTCAAAATGTCAATTGGATCATGCCTCATGTTGAAAAACCACTTTTTAAACCCTCACAGTGACCAAAATTGCCATTTTTACAGAGTTTTGCTTACTCAAAAGCTTCAATTTTGACCCGTTTCAGGCACAGAAATGACTTTAACCACACTTGTTTTAGTTGAAAAAGTCATAATTCACATCCAACAGTCATTTAGAGTCAAAAGATTAAATGTTAAAATTTCATCATTATAGACCATTTTGGGAACGTTCGACATGTCCGGAGTCATCGTTTTTCATCCGAAAATTGATTTTTTGGACTGTACCAAAAATGATTCAAAATGTCAATTGGATCGTGCCTCATGTTGAATAACCACTTTTTAAACCCTCACAGTGACCAAAATGGCCATTTTTACAGAGTTTTGCTTACTCAAAAGCTTCAATTTTGACCCGTTTCAGGCACAGAAATGACTTTAAACACACTTATTTTAGTTGAAAAAGTCATACTTCACATCCAACAGTCATTTAGAGTCAAAAGATTAAATGTTAAAATTTCATCATTATAGACCATTTTGGGAACGTTCGACATGTCCGGAGTCATCATTTTTCATCCGAAAATCGATTTTTTGGACGGTACCAAAAATGATTCAAAATGTCAATTGGATCGTGCCTCATGTTGAATAACCACTTTTTAAACCCTCACAGTGACCAAAATGGCCATTTTTACAAAGTTTTGCTTACTCAAAAGCTTCAATTTTGACCCGTTTCAGTCACAGAAATGACTTTAAACACACTTATTTTAGTTGAAAAAGTCATAATTCACATCCAACAGTCATTTAGAGTCAAAAGATTAAATGTTAAAATTTCATCATTATAGACCATTTTGGGAACGTTCGACATGTCCGGAGTCATCGTTTTTCATCCGAAAATTGATTTTTTGGACTGTACCAAAAATGATTCAAAATGTCAATTGGATCATGCCTCATGTTGAATAACCACTTTTTAAACCCTCACAGTGACCAAAATTGCCATTTTTACAGAGTTTTGCTTACTCAAAAGCTTCAATTTTGACCCGTTTCAGGCACAGAAATGACTTTAAACACACTTATTTTAGTTGAAAAAGTCATAATTCACATCCAACAGTCATTTAGAGTCAAAAGATTAAATGTTAAAATTTCATCATTATAGACCATTTTGGGAACGTTCGACATGTCCGGAGTCATTGTTTTTCATCCGAAAATCGATTTTTTGGACTGTACCAAAAATGATTCAAAATGTCAATTGGATCATGCCTCATGTTGAATAACCACTTTTTAAACCCTCACAGTGACCAAAATTGCCATTTTTACAGAGTTTTGATTACTCAAAAGCTTCAATTTTGACCCGTTTCAGTCACAAAAATTACTTTAAACACACTTATTTTAGTTGAAAAAGTCATAATTCACATCCAACAGTCATTTAGAGTCAAAAGATTAAATGTTAAAATTTCATCATTATAGACCATTTTGGGAACGTTCGACATGTCCGGAGTCATCATTTTTCATCCGAAAATCGATTTTTTGGACTGTACCAAAAATGATTCAAAATGTCAATTGGATCGTGCCTCATGTTGAATAACCACTTTTTAAACCCTCACAGTGACCAAAATGGCCATTTTTACAAAGTTTTGCTTACTCAAAAGCTTCAATTTTGACCCGTTTCAGTCACAGAAATGACTTTAAACACACTTATTTTAGTTGAAAAAGTCATAATTCACATCCAACAGTCATTTAGAGTCAAAAGATTAAATGTTAAAATTTCATCATTATAGACCATTTTGGGAACGTTCGACATGTCCGGAGTCATCGTTTTTCATCCGAAAATCGATTTTTTGGACTGTACCAAAAATGATTCAAAATGTCAATTGGATCATGCCTCATGTTGAATAACCACTTTTTAAACCCTCACAGTGACCAAAATGGCAATTTTTACAGAGTTTTGCTTACTCAAAAGCTTCAATTTTGACCCGTTTCAGGCACAGAAATGACTTTAAACACACTTATTTTAGTTGAAAAAGTCATAATTCACATCCAACAGTCATTTAGAGTCAAAAGATTAAATGTTAAAATTTCATCATTATAGACCATTTTGGGAACGTTCGACATGTCCGGAGTCATCGTTTTTCATCCGAAAATCGATTTTTTGTACTGTACCAAAAATGATTCAAAATGTCAATTGGATCATGCCTCATGTTGAATAACCACTTTTTAAACCCTCACAGTGACCAAAATTGCCATTTTTACAGAGTTTTGATTACTCAAAAGCTTCTATTTTGACCCGTTTCAGTCACAAAAATTACTTTAAACACACTTATTTTAGTTGAAAAAGTCATAATTCACATCCAACAGTCATTTAGAGTCAAAAGATTAAATGTTAAAATTTCATCATTATAGACCATTTTGGGAACGTTCGACATGTCCGGAGTCATCGTTTTTCATCCGAAAATTGATTTTTTGGAATGTACCAAAAATGATTCAAAATGTCAATTGGATCGTGCCTCATGTTGAATAACCACTTTTTAAACCCTCACAGTGACCAAAATTGCCATTTTTACAGAGTTTTGCTTACTCAAAAGCTTCAATTTTGACCCGTTTCAGTCACAGAAATGACTTTAAACACACTTATTTTAGTTGAAAAAGTCATACTTCACATCCAACAGTCATTTAGAGTCAAAAGATTAAATGTTAAAATTTCATCATTATAGACCATTTTGGGAACGTTCGACATGTCCGGAGTCATCATTTTTCATCCGAAAATCGATTTTTTGGACGGTACCAAAAATGATTCAAAATGTCAATTGGATCATGCCTCATGTTGAATAACCACTTTTTAAACCCTCACAGTGACCAAAATGGCCATTTTTACAAAGTTTTGCTTACTCAAAAGCTTCAATTTTGACCCGTTTCAGTCACAGAAATGACTTTAAACACACTTATTTTAGTTGAAAAAGTCATAATTCACATCCAACAGTCATTTAGAGTCAAAAGATTAAATGTTAAAATTTCATCATTATAGACCATTTTGGGAACGTTCGACATGTCCGGAGTCATCGTTTTTCATCCGAAAATCGATTTTTTGGACTGTACCAAAAATGATTCAAAATGTCAATTGGATCATGCCTCATGTTGAATAACCACTTTTTAAACCCTCACAGTGACCAAAATGGCAATTTTTACAGAGTTTTGCTTACTCAAAAGCTTCAATTTTGACCCGTTTCAGGCACAGAAATGACTTTAAACACACTTATTTTAGTTGAAAAAGTCATAATTCACATCCAACAGTCATTTAGAGTCAAAAGATTAAATGTTAAAATTTCATCATTATAGACCATTTTGGGAACGTTCGACATGTCCGGAGTCATCGTTTTTCATCCGAAAATCGATTTTTTGTACTGTACCAAAAATGATTCAAAATGTCAATTGGATCATGCCTCATGTTGAATAACCACTTTTTAAACCCTCACAGTGACCAAAATTGCCATTTTTACAGAGTTTTGATTACTCAAAAGCTTCTATTTTGACCCGTTTCAGTCACAAAAATTACTTTAAACACACTTATTTTAGTTGAAAAAGTCATAATTCACATCCAACAGTCATTTAGAGTCAAAAGATTAAATGTTAAAATTTCATCATTATAGACCATTTTGGGAACGTTCGACATGTCCGGAGTCATCGTTTTTCATCCGAAAATTGATTTTTTGGAATGTACCAAAAATGATTCAAAATGTCAATTGGATCGTGCCTCATGTTGAATAACCACTTTTTAAACCCTCACAGTGACCAAAATTGCCATTTTTACAGAGTTTTGCTTACTCAAAAGCTTCAATTTTGACCCGTTTCAGTCACAGAAATGACTTTAAACACACTTATTTTAGTTGAAAAAGTCATACTTCACATCCAACAGTCATTTAGAGTCAAAAGATTAAATGTTAAAATTTCATCATTATAGACCATTTTGGGAACGTTCGACATGTCCGGAGTCATCATTTTTCATCCGAAAATCGATTTTTTGGACGGTACCAAAAATGATTCAAAATGTCAATTGGATCATGCCTCATGTTGAATAACCACTTTTTAAACCCTCACAGTGACCAAAATGGCCATTTTTACAAAGTTTTGCTTACTCAAAAGCTTCAATTTTGACCCGTTTCAGTCACAGAAATGACTTTAAACACACTTATTTTAGTTGAAAAAGTCATAATTCACATCCAACAGTCATTTAGAGTCAAAAGATTAAATGTTAAAATTTCATCATTATAGACCATTTTGGGAACGTTCGACATGTCCGGAGTCATCGTTTTTCATCCGAAAATTGATTTTTTGGACTGTACCAAAAATGATTCAAAATGTCAATTGGATCGTGCCTCATGTTGAATAACCACTTTTTAAACCCTCACAGTGACCAAAATTGCCATTTTTACAGAGTTTTGCTTACTCAAAAGCTTCCATTTTGACCCGTTTCAGGCACAGAAAGGACTTTAAACACACTTATTTTAGTTGAAAAAGTCATAATTCACATCCAACAGTCATTTAGAGTCAAAAGATTAAATGTTAAAATTTCATCATTATAGACCATTTTGGGAACGTTCGACATGTCCGGAGTCATTGTTTTTCATCCGAAAATTGATTTTTTGGACTGTACCAAAAATGATTCAAAATGTCAATTGGATCGTGCCTCATGTTGAATAACCACTTTTTAAACCCTCACAGTGACCAAAATGGCCATTTTTACAGAGTTTTGCCTACTCAAAAGCTTCAATTTTGACCCGTTTCAGTCACAGAAATGACTTTAAACACACTTATTTTAGTTGAAAAAGTCATAATTCACATCCAACAGTCATTTAGAGTCAAAAGATTAAATGTTAAAATTTCCTCATTATAGACCATTTTGGGAACATTCGACATGTCCGGAGTCATCGTTTTTCATCCGAAAATCGATTTTTTGGACTGTACCAAAAATGATTCAAAATGTCAATTGGATCATGCCTCATGTTGAAAAACCACTTTTTAAACCCTCACAGTGACCAAAATTGCCATTTTTACAGAGTTTTGCTTACTCAAAAGCTTCAATTTTGACCCGTTTCAGGCACAGAAATGACTTTAACCACACTTGTTTTAGTTGAAAAAGTCATAATTCACATCCAACAGTCATTTAGAGTCAAAAGATTAAATGTTAAAATTTCATCATTATAGACCATTTTGGGAACGTTCGACATGTCCGGAGTCATCGTTTTTCATCCGAAAATTGATTTTTTGGACTGTACCAAAAATGATTCAAAATGTCAATTGGATCGTGCCTCATGTTGAATAACCACTTTTTAAACCCTCACAGTGACCAAAATGGCCATTTTTACAGAGTTTTGCTTACTCAAAAGCTTCAATTTTGACCCGTTTCAGGCACAGAAATGACTTTAAACACACTTATTTTAGTTGAAAAAGTCATACTTCACATCCAACAGTCATTTAGAGTCAAAAGATTAAATGTTAAAATTTCATCATTATAGACCATTTTGGGAACGTTCGACATGTCCGGAGTCATCGTTTTTCATCCGAAAATCGATTTTTGGGACTGTACCAAAAATGATTCAAAATGTCAATTGGATCATGCCTCATGTTGAATAACCACTTTTTAAACCCTCACAGTGACCAAAATTGCCATTTTTACAGAGTTTTGCTTACTCAAAAGCTTCCATTTTGACCCGTTTCAGGCACAGAAATGACTTTAAACACACTTATTTTAGTTGAAAAAGTCATAATTCACATCCAACAGTCATTTAGAGTCAAAAGATTAAATGTTAAAATTTCATCATTATAGACCATTTTGGGAACGTTCGACATGTCCGGAGTCATCGTTTTTCATCTGAAAATCGATTTTTTGGACTGTACCAAAAATGATTCAGAATGTCAATTGGATCGTGCCTCATGTTGAATAACCACTTTTGAAACCCTCACAGTGACCAAAATTGCCATTTTTACAGAGTTTTGCTTACTCAAAAGCTTCAATTTTGACCCGTTTCAGGCACAGAAATGACTTTAAACACACTTATTTTAGTTGAAAAAGTCATACTTCACATCCAACAGTCATTTAGAGTCAAAAGATTAAATGTTAAAATTTCATCATTATAGACCATTTTGGGAACGTTCGACATGTCCGGAGTCATCATTTTTCATCCGAAAATCGATTTTTTGGACTGTACCAAAAATGATTCAAAATGTCAATTGGATCGTGCCTCATGTTGAATAACCACTTTTTAAACCCTCACAGTGACCAAAATGGCCATTTTTACAAAGTTTTGTTTACTCAAAAGCTTCCATTTTGACCCGTTTCAGTCACAGAAAAGACTTTAAACACACTTATTTTAGTTGAAAAAGTCATAATTCACATCCAACAGTCATTTAGAGTCAAAAGATTAAATGTTAAAATTTCATCATTATAGACCATTTTGGGAACGTTCGGCATGTCCGGAGTCATCGTTTTTCATCCGAAAATCGATTTTTTGGACTGTACCAAAAATGATTCAAAATGTCAATTGGATCATGCCTCATGTTGAATAACCACTTTTTAAACCCTCACAGTGACCAAAATGGCCATTTTTACAGAGTTTTGATTACTCAAAAGCTTCAATTTTGACCCGTTTCAGGCACAGAAATGACTTTAAACACACTTATTTTAGTTGAAAAAGTCATAATTCACATCCAACAGTCATTTAGAGTCAAAAGATTAAATGTTAAAATTTCATCATTATAGACCATTTTGGGAACGTTCGACATGTCCGGAGTCATCGTTTTTCATCTGAAAATCGATTTTTTGGACTGTACCAAAAATGATTCAGAATGTCAATTGGATCGTGCCTCATGTTGAATAACCACTTTTGAAACCCTCACAGTGACCAAAATTGCCATTTTTACAGAGTTTTGCTTACTCAAAAGCTTCAATTTTGACCCGTTTCAGGCACAGAAATGACTTTAAACACACTTATTTTAGTTGAAAAAGTCATACTTCACATCCAACAGTCATTTAGAGTCAAAAGATTAAATGTTAAAATTTCATCATTATAGACCATTTTGGGAACGTTCGACATGTCCGGAGTCATCATTTTTCATCCGAAAATCGATTTTTTGGACTGTACCAAAAATGATTCAAAATGTCAATTGGATCGTGCCTCATGTTGAATAACCACTTTTTAAACCCTCACAGTGAACAAAATGGCCATTTTTACAAAGTTTTGCTTACTCAAAAGCTTCAATTTTGACCCGTTTCAGTCACAGAAATGACTTTAAACACACAATTATTTTAGTTGAAAAAGTCATAATTCACATCCAACAGTCATTTAGAGTCAAAAGATTAAATGTTAAAATTTCATCAATATAGACCATTTTGGGAACGTTCGACATGTCCGGAGTCATCGTTTTTCATCCGAAAATCGATTTTTTGGACTGTACCAAAAATGATTCAAAATGTCAATTGGATCATGCCTCATGTTGAATAACCACTTTTTAAACCCTCACAGTGACCAAAATGGCCATTTTTACAGAGTTTTGCTTACTCAAAAGCTTCTATTTTGACCCGTTTCAGTCACAAAAATTACTTTAAACACACTTATTTTAGTTGAAAAAGTCATAATTCACATCCAACAGTCATTTAGAGTCAAAAGATTAAATGTTAAAATTTCATCATTATAGACCATTTTGGGAACGTTCGACATGTCCGGAGTCATCGTTTTTCATCCGAAAATTGATTTTTTGGAATGTACCAAAAATGATTCAAAATGTCAATTGGATCGTGCCTCATGTTGAATAACCACTTTTTAAACCCTCACAGTGACCAAAATTGCCATTTTTACAGAGTTTTGCTTACTCAAAAGCTTCAATTTTGACCCGTTTCAGTCACAGAAATGACTTTAAACACACTTATTTTAGTTGAAAAAGTCATACTTCACATCCAACAGTCATTTAGAGTCAAAAGATTAAATGTTAAAATTTCATCATTATAGACCATTTTGGGAACGTTCGACATGTCCGGAGTCATCATTTTTCATCCGAAAATCGATTTTTTGGACGGTACCAAAAATGATTCAAAATGTCAATTGGATCATGCCTCATGTTGAATAACCACTTTTTAAACCCTCACAGTGACCAAAATGGCCATTTTTACAAAGTTTTGCTTACTCAAAAGCTTCAATTTTGACCCGTTTCAGTCACAGAAATGACTTTAAACACACTTATTTTAGTTGAAAAAGTCATAATTCACATCCAACAGTCATTTAGAGTCAAAAGATTAAATGTTAAAATTTCATCATTATAGACCATTTTGGGAACGTTCGACATGTCCGGAGTCATCGTTTTTCATCCGAAAATTGATTTTTTGGACTGTACCAAAAATGATTCAAAATGTCAATTGGATCGTGCCTCATGTTGAATAACCACTTTTTAAACCCTCACAGTGACCAAAATTGCCATTTTTACAGAGTTTTGCTTACTCAAAAGCTTCCATTTTGACCCGTTTCAGGCACAGAAAGGACTTTAAACACACTTATTTTAGTTGAAAAAGTCATAATTCACATCCAACAGTCATTTAGAGTCAAAAGATTAAATGTTAAAATTTCATCATTATAGACCATTTTGGGAACGTTCGACATGTCCGGAGTCATTGTTTTTCATCCGAAAATTGATTTTTTGGACTGTACCAAAAATGATTCAAAATGTCAATTGGATCGTGCCTCATGTTGAATAACCACTTTTTAAACCCTCACAGTGACCAAAATGGCCATTTTTACAGAGTTTTGCCTACTCAAAAGCTTCAATTTTGACCCGTTTCAGTCACAGAAATGACTTTAAACACACTTATTTTAGTTGAAAAAGTCATAATTCACATCCAACAGTCATTTAGAGTCAAAAGATTAAATGTTAAAATTTCCTCATTATAGACCATTTTGGGAACATTCGACATGTCCGGAGTCATCGTTTTTCATCCGAAAATCGATTTTTTGGACTGTACCAAAAATGATTCAAAATGTCAATTGGATCATGCCTCATGTTGAAAAACCACTTTTTAAACCCTCACAGTGACCAAAATTGCCATTTTTACAGAGTTTTGCTTACTCAAAAGCTTCAATTTTGACCCGTTTCAGGCACAGAAATGACTTTAACCACACTTGTTTTAGTTGAAAAAGTCATAATTCACATCCAACAGTCATTTAGAGTCAAAAGATTAAATGTTAAAATTTCATCATTATAGACCATTTTGGGAACGTTCGACATGTCCGGAGTCATCGTTTTTCATCCGAAAATTGATTTTTTGGACTGTACCAAAAATGATTCAAAATGTCAATTGGATCGTGCCTCATGTTGAATAACCACTTTTTAAACCCTCACAGTGACCAAAATGGCCATTTTTACAGAGTTTTGCTTACTCAAAAGCTTCAATTTTGACCCGTTTCAGGCACAGAAATGACTTTAAACACACTTATTTTAGTTGAAAAAGTCATACTTCACATCCAACAGTCATTTAGAGTCAAAAGATTAAATGTTAAAATTTCATCATTATAGACCATTTTGGGAACGTTCGACATGTCCGGAGTCATCGTTTTTCATCCGAAAATCGATTTTTGGGACTGTACCAAAAATGATTCAAAATGTCAATTGGATCATGCCTCATGTTGAATAACCACTTTTTAAACCCTCACAGTGACCAAAATTGCCATTTTTACAGAGTTTTGCTTACTCAAAAGCTTCCATTTTGACCCGTTTCAGGCACAGAAATGACTTTAAACACACTTATTTTAGTTGAAAAAGTCATAATTCACATCCAACAGTCATTTAGAGTCAAAAGATTAAATGTTAAAATTTCATCATTATAGACCATTTTGGGAACGTTCGACATGTCCGGAGTCATCGTTTTTCATCTGAAAATCGATTTTTTGGACTGTACCAAAAATGATTCAGAATGTCAATTGGATCGTGCCTCATGTTGAATAACCACTTTTGAAACCCTCACAGTGACCAAAATTGCCATTTTTACAGAGTTTTGCTTACTCAAAAGCTTCAATTTTGACCCGTTTCAGGCACAGAAATGACTTTAAACACACTTATTTTAGTTGAAAAAGTCATACTTCACATCCAACAGTCATTTAGAGTCAAAAGATTAAATGTTAAAATTTCATCATTATAGACCATTTTGGGAACGTTCGACATGTCCGGAGTCATCATTTTTCATCCGAAAATCGATTTTTTGGACTGTACCAAAAATGATTCAAAATGTCAATTGGATCGTGCCTCATGTTGAATAACCACTTTTTAAACCCTCACAGTGACCAAAATGGCCATTTTTACAAAGTTTTGTTTACTCAAAAGCTTCCATTTTGACCCGTTTCAGTCACAGAAAAGACTTTAAACACACTTATTTTAGTTGAAAAAGTCATAATTCACATCCAACAGTCATTTAGAGTCAAAAGATTAAATGTTAAAATTTCATCATTATAGACCATTTTGGGAACGTTCGGCATGTCCGGAGTCATCGTTTTTCATCCGAAAATCGATTTTTTGGACTGTACCAAAAATGATTCAAAATGTCAATTGGATCATGCCTCATGTTGAATAACCACTTTTTAAACCCTCACAGTGACCAAAATGGCCATTTTTACAGAGTTTTGATTACTCAAAAGCTTCAATTTTGACCCGTTTCAGGCACAGAAATGACTTTAAACACACTTATTTTAGTTGAAAAAGTCATAATTCACATCCAACAGTCATTTAGAGTCAAAAGATTAAATGTTAAAATTTCATCATTATAGACCATTTTGGGAACGTTCGACATGTCCGGAGTCATCGTTTTTCATCTGAAAATCGATTTTTTGGACTGTACCAAAAATGATTCAGAATGTCAATTGGATCGTGCCTCATGTTGAATAACCACTTTTGAAACCCTCACAGTGACCAAAATTGCCATTTTTACAGAGTTTTGCTTACTCAAAAGCTTCAATTTTGACCCGTTTCAGGCACAGAAATGACTTTAAACACACTTATTTTAGTTGAAAAAGTCATACTTCACATCCAACAGTCATTTAGAGTCAAAAGATTAAATGTTAAAATTTCATCATTATAGACCATTTTGGGAACGTTCGACATGTCCGGAGTCATCATTTTTCATCCGAAAATCGATTTTTTGGACTGTACCAAAAATGATTCAAAATGTCAATTGGATCGTGCCTCATGTTGAATAACCACTTTTTAAACCCTCACAGTGAACAAAATGGCCATTTTTACAAAGTTTTGCTTACTCAAAAGCTTCAATTTTGACCCGTTTCAGTCACAGAAATGACTTTAAACACACAATTATTTTAGTTGAAAAAGTCATAATTCACATCCAACAGTCATTTAGAGTCAAAAGATTAAATGTTAAAATTTCATCAATATAGACCATTTTGGGAACGTTCGACATGTCCGGAGTCATCGTTTTTCATCCGAAAATCGATTTTTTGGACTGTACCAAAAATGATTCAAAATGTCAATTGGATCATGCCTCATGTTGAATAACCACTTTTTAAACCCTCACAGTGACCAAAATGGCCATTTTTACAGAGTTTTGCTTACTCAAAAGCTTCAATTTTGACCCGTTTCAGGCACAGAAATGACTTTAAACACACTTATTTTAGTTGAAAAAGTCATAATTCACATCCAACAGTCATTTAGAGTCAAAAGATTAAATGTTAAAATTTCATCATTATAGACCATTTTGGGAACGTTCGACATGTCCAGAGTCATCGTTTTTCATCCGAAAATTGATTTTTTGGAATGTACCAAAAATGATTCAAAATGTCAATTGGATCGTGCCTCATGTTGAATAACCACTTTTTAAACCCTCACAGTGGCCAAAATTGCCATTTTTACAGAGTTTTGCTTACTCAAAAGCTTCAATTTTGACCCGTTTCAGTCACAGAAATGACTTTAAACACACTTATTTTAGTTGAAAAAGTCATAATTCACATCCAACAGTCATTTAGAGTCAAAAGATTAAATGTTAAAATTTCATCATTATAGACCATTTTGGGAACGTTCGACATGTCCGGAGTCATCATTTTTCATCCGAAAATCGATTTTTTGGACGGTACCAAAAATGATTCAAATTGTCAATTGGATCGTGCCTCATGTTGAATAACCACTTTTTAAACCCTCACAGTGACCAAAATGGCCATTTTTACAAAGTTTTGCTTACTCAAAAGCTTCAATTTTGACCCGTTTCAGTCACAGAAATGACTTTAAACACACTTATTTTAGTTGAAAAAGTCATAATTCACATCCAACAGTCATTTAGAGTCAAAAGATTAAATGTTAAAATTTCATCATTATAGACCATTTTGGGAACGTTCGACATGTCCGGAGTCATCGTTTTTCATCCGAAAATCGATTTTTTGGACTGTACCAAAAATGATTCAAAATGTCAATTGGATCATGCCTCATGTTGAATAACCACTTTTTAAACCCTCACAGTGACCAAAATTGCCATTTTTACAGAGTTTTGCTTACTCAAAAGCTTCAATTTTGACCCGTTTCAGGCACAGAAATGACTTTAAACACACTTATTTTAGTTGAAAAAGTCATAATTCACATCCAACAGTCATTTAGAGTCAAAAGATTAAATGTTAAAATTTCATCATTATAGACCATTTTGGGAACGTTCGACATGTCCGGAGTCATCGTTTTTCATCCGAAAATCGATTTTTTGGACTGTACCAAAAATGATTCAAAATGTCAATTGGATCATGCCTCATGTTGAATAACCACTTTTTAAACCCTCACACTGACCAAAATTGCCATTTTTACAGAGTTTTGCTTACTCAAAAGCTTCAATTTTGACCCGTTTCAGTCACAGAAATGACTTTAAACACACTTATTTTAGTTGAAAAAGTCATAATTCACATCCAACAGTCATTTAGAGTCAAAAGATTAAATGTTAAAATTTCATCATTATAGACCATTTTGGGAACGTTCGACATGTCCGGAGTCATTGTTTTTCATCCGAAAATCGATTTTTTGGACTGTACCAAAAATGATACAAAATGTCAATTGGATCATGCCTCATGTTGAATAACCACTTTTTAAACCCTCACAGTGACCAAAATTGCCATTTTTACAGAGTTTTGCTTACTCAAAAGCTTCCATTTTGACCCGTTTCAGGCACAGAAATGACTTTAAACACACTTATTTTAGTTGAAAAAGTCATAATTCACATCCAACAGTCATTTAGAGTCAAAAGATTAAATGTTAAAATTTCATCATTATAGACCATTTTGGGAACGTTCGACATGTCCGGAGTCATCGTTTTTCATCCGAAAATTGATTTTTTGGAATGTACCAAAAATGATTCAAAATGTCAATTGGATCGTGCCTCATGTTGAATAACCACTTTTTAAACCCTCACAGTGACCAAAATTGCCATTTTTACAGAGTTTTGCTTACTCAAAAGCTTCAATTTTGACCCGTTTCAGTCACAGAAATGACTTTAAACACACTTATTTTAGTTGAAAAAGTCATACTTCACATCCAACAGTCATTTAGAGTCAAAAGATTAAATGTTAAAATTTCATCATTATAGACCATTTTGGGAACGTTCGACATGTCCGGAGTCATCATTTTTCATCCGAAAATCGATTTTTTGGACGGTACCAAAAATGATTCAAAATGTCAATTGGATCGTGCCTCATGTTGAATAACCACTTTTTAAACCCTCACAGTGACCAAAATGGCCATTTTTACAAAGTTTTGCTTACTCAAAAGCTTCAATTTTGACCCGTTTCAGTCACAGAAATGACTTTAAACACACTTATTTTAGTTGAAAAAGTCATAATTCACATCCAACAGTCATTTAGAGTCAAAAGATTAAATGTTAAAATTTCATCATTATAGACCATTTTGGGAACGTTCGACATGTCCGGAGTCATCGTTTTTCATCCGAAAATTGATTTTTTGGACTGTACCAAAAATGATTCAAAATGTCAATTGGATCATGCCTCATGTTGAATAACCACTTTTTAAACCCTCACAGTGACCAAAATTGCCATTTTTACAGAGTTTTGCTTACTCAAAAGCTTCAATTTTGACCCGTTTCAGGCACAGAAATGACTTTAAACACACTTATTTTAGTTGAAAAAGTCATAATTCACATCCAACAGTCATTTAGAGTCAAAAGATTAAATGTTAAAATTTCATCATTATAGACCATTTTGGGAACGTTCGACATGTCCGGAGTCATCGTTTTTCATCCGAAAATCGATTTTTTGGACTGTACCAAAAATGATTCAAAATGTCAATTGGATCATGCCTCATGTTGAATAACCACTTTTTAAACCCTCACAGTGACCAAAATTGCCATTTTTACAGAGTTTTGATTACTCAAAAGCTTCAATTTTGACCCGTTTCAGTCACAAAAATTACTTTAAACACACTTATTTTAGTTGAAAAAGTCATAATTCACATCCAACAGTCATTTAGAGTCAAAAGATTAAATGTTAAAATTTCATCATTATAGACCATTTTGGGAACGTTCGACATGTCCGGAGTCATCATTTTTCATCCGAAAATCGATTTTTTGGACTGTACCAAAAATGATTCAAAATGTCAATTGGATCGTGCCTCATGTTGAATAACCACTTTTTAAACCCTCACAGTGACCAAAATGGCCATTTTTACAAAGTTTTGCTTACTCAAAAGCTTCAATTTTGACCCGTTTCAGTCACAGAAATGACTTTAAACACACTTATTTTAGTTGAAAAAGTCATAATTCACATCCAACAGTCATTTAGAGTCAAAAGATTAAATGTTAAAATTTCATCATTATAGAACATTTTGGGAACGTTCGACATGTCCGGAGTCATCGTTTTTCATCCGAAAATTGATTTTTTGGACTGTACCAAAAATGATTCAAAATGTCAATTGGATCGTGCCTCATGTTGAATAACCACTTTTTAAACCCTCACAGTGACCAAAATTGCCATTTTTACAGAGTTTTGCTTACTCAAAAGCTTCCATTTTGACCCGTTTCAGGCACAGAAAGGACTTTAAACACACTTATTTTAGTTGAAAAAGTCATAATTCACATCCAACAGTCATTTAGAGTCAAAAGATTAAATGTTAAAATTTCATCATTATAGACCATTTTGGGAACGTTCGACATGTCCGGAGTCATTGTTTTTCATCCGAAAATTGATTTTTTGGACTGTACCAAAAATGATTCAAAATGTCAATTGGATCGTGCCTCATGTTGAATAACCACTTTTTAAACCCTCACAGTGACCAAAATGGCCATTTTTACAGAGTTTTGCCTACTCAAAAGCTTCAATTTTGACCCGTTTCAGTCACAGAAATGACTTTAAACACACTTATTTTAGTTGAAAAAGTCATAATTCACATCCAACAGTCATTTAGAGTCAAAAGATTAAATGTTAAAATTTCATCATTATAGACCATTTTGGGAACATTCGACATGTCCGGAGTCATCGTTTTTCATCCGAAAATCGATTTTTTGGACTGTACCAAAAATGATTCAAAATGTCAATTGGATCATGCCTCATGTTGAAAAACCACTTTTTAAACCCTCACAGTGACCAAAATTGCCATTTTTACAGAGTTTTGCTTACTCAAAAGCTTCAATTTTGACCCGTTTCAGGCACAGAAATGACTTTAACCACACTTGTTTTAGTTGAAAAAGTCATAATTCACATCCAACAGTCATTTAGAGTCAAAAGATTAAATGTTAAAATTTCATCATTATAGACCATTTTGGGAACGTTCGACATGTCCGGAGTCATCGTTTTTCATCCGAAAATTGATTTTTTGGACTGTACCAAAAATGATTCAAAATGTCAATTGGATCGTGCCTCATGTTGAATAACCACTTTTTAAACCCTCACAGTGACCAAAATGGCCATTTTTACAGAGTTTTGCTTACTCAAAAGCTTCAATTTTGACCCGTTTCAGGCACAGAAATGACTTTAAACACACTTATTTTAGTTGAAAAAGTCATACTTCACATCCAACAGTCATTTAGAGTCAAAAGATTAAATGTTAAAATTTCATCATTATAGACCATTTTGGGAACGTTCGACATGTCCGGAGTCATCGTTTTTCATCCGAAAATCGATTTTTGGGACTGTACCAAAAATGATTCAAAATGTCAATTGGATCATGCCTCATGTTGAATAACCACTTTTTAAACCCTCACAGTAACCAAAATTGCCATTTTTACAGAGTTTTGCTTACTCAAAAGCTTCCATTTTGACCCGTTTCAGGCACAGAAATGACTTTAAACACACTTATTTTAGTTGAAAAAGTCATAATTCACATCCAACAGTCATTTAGAGTCAAAAGATTAAATGTTAAAATTTCATCATTATAGACCATTTTGGGAACGTTCGACATGTCCGGAGTCATCGTTTTTCATCTGAAAATCGATTTTTTGGACTGTACCAAAAATGATTCAGAATGTCAATTGGATCGTGCCTCATGTTGAATAACCACTTTTGAAACCCTCACAGTGACCAAAATTGCCATTTTTACAGAGTTTTGCTTACTCAAAAGCTTCAATTTTGACCCGTTTCAGGCACAGAAATGACTTTAAACACACTTATTTTAGTTGAAAAAGTCATACTTCACATCCAACAGTCATTTAGAGTCAAAAGATTAAATGTTAAAATTTCATCATTATAGACCATTTTGGGAACGTTCGACATGTCCGGAGTCATCATTTTTCATCCGAAAATCGATTTTTTGGACTGTACCAAAAATGATTCAAAATGTCAATTGGATCGTGCCTCATGTTGAATAACCACTTTTTAAACCCTCACAGTGACCAAAATGGCCATTTTTACAAAGTTTTGTTTACTCAAAAGCTTCCATTTTGACCCGTTTCAGTCACAGAAAAGACTTTAAACACACTTATTTTAGTTGAAAAAGTCATAATTCACATCCAACAGTCATTTAGAGTCAAAAGATTAAATGTTAAAATTTCATCATTATAGACCATTTTGGGAACGTTCGGCATGTCCGGAGTCATCGTTTTTCATCCGAAAATCGATTTTTTGGACTGTACCAAAAATGATTCAAAATGTCAATTGGATCATGCCTCATGTTGAATAACCACTTTTTAAACCCTCACAGTGACCAAAATGGCCATTTTTACAGAGTTTTGATTACTCAAAAGCTTCAATTTTGACCCGTTTCAGGCACAGAAATGACTTTAAACACACTTATTTTAGTTGAAAAAGTCATAATTCACATCCAACAGTCATTTAGAGTCAAAAGATTAAATGTTAAAATTTCATCATTATAGACCATTTTGGGAACGTTCGACATGTCCGGAGTCATCGTTTTTCATCTGAAAATCGATTTTTTGGACTGTACCAAAAATGATTCAGAATGTCAATTGGATCGTGCCTCATGTTGAATAACCACTTTTGAAACCCTCACAGTGACCAAAATTGCCATTTTTACAGAGTTTTGCTTACTCAAAAGCTTCAATTTTGACCCGTTTCAGGCACAGAAATGACTTTAAACACACTTATTTTAGTTGAAAAAGTCATACTTCACATCCAACAGTCATTTAGAGTCAAAAGATTAAATGTTAAAATTTCATCATTATAGACCATTTTGGGAACGTTCGACATGTCCGGAGTCATCATTTTTCATCCGAAAATCGATTTTTTGGACTGTACCAAAAATGATTCAAAATGTCAATTGGATCGTGCCTCATGTTGAATAACCACTTTTTAAACCCTCACAGTGACCAAAATGGCCATTTTTACAAAGTTTTGCTTACTCAAAAGCTTCAATTTTGACCCGTTTCAGTCACAGAAATGACTTTAAACACACAATTATTTTAGTTGAAAAAGTCATAATTCACATCCAACAGTCATTTAGAGTCAAAAGATTAAATGTTAAAATTTCATCAATATAGACCATTTTGGGAACGTTCGACATGTCCGGAGTCATCGTTTTTCATCCGAAAATCGATTTTTTGGACTGTACCAAAAATGATTCAAAATGTCAATTGTATCATGCCTCATGTTGAATAACCACTTTTTAAACCCTCACAGTGACCAAAATGGCCATTTTTACAGAGTTTTGCTTACTCAAAAGCTTCAATTTTGACCCGTTTCAGGCACAGAAATGACTTTAAACACACTTATTTTAGTTGAAAAAGTCATAATTCACATCCAACAGTCATTTAGAGTCAAAAGATTAAATGTTAAAATTTCATCATTATAGACCATTTTGGGAACGTTCGACATGTCCAGAGTCATCGTTTTTCATCCGAAAATTGATTTTTTGGAATGTACCAAAAATGATTCAAAATGTCAATTGGATCGTGCCTCATGTTGAATAACCACTTTTTAAACCCTCACAGTGGCCAAAATTGCCATTTTTACAGAGTTTTGCTTACTCAAAAGCTTCAATTTTGACCCGTTTCAGTCACAGAAATGACTTTAAACACACTTATTTTAGTTGAAAAAGTCATAATTCACATTCAACAGTCATTTAGAGTCAAAAGATTAAATGTTAAAATTTCATCATTATAGACCATTTTGGGAACGTTCGACATGTCCGGAGTCATCATTTTTCATCCGAAAATCGATTTTTTGGACGGTACCAAAAATGATTCAAATTGTCAATTGGATCGTGCCTCATGTTGAATAACCACTTTTTAAACCCTCACAGTGACCAAAATGGCCATTTTTACAAAGTTTTGCTTACTCAAAAGCTTCAATTTTGACCCGTTTCAGTCACAGAAATGACTTTAAACACACTTATTTTAGTTGAAAAAGTCATAATTCACATCCAACAGTCATTTAGAGTCAAAAGATTAAATGTTAAAATTTCATCATTATAGACCATTTTGGGAACGTTCGATATGTCCGGAGTCATCGTTTTTCATCCGAAAATCGATTTTTTGGACTGTACCAAAAATGATTCAAAATGTCAATTGGATCATGCCTCATGTTGAATAACCACTTTTTAAACCCTCACAGTGACCAAAATTGCCATTTTTACAGAGTTTTGCTTACTCAAAAGCTTCAATTTTGACCCGTTTCAGGCACAGAAATGACTTTAAACACACTTATTTTAGTTGAAAAAGTCATAATTCACATCCAACAGTCATTTAGAGTCAAAAGATTAAATGTTAAAATTTCATCATTATAGACCATTTTGGGAACGTTCGACATGTCCGGAGTCATCGTTTTTCATCCGAAAATCGATTTTTTGGACTGTACCAAAAATGATTCAAAATGTCAATTGGATCATGCCTCATGTTGAATAACCACTTTTTAAACCCTCACAGTGACCAAAATTGCCATTTTTACAGAGTTTTGATTACTCAAAAGCTTCAATTTTGACCCGTTTCAGTCACAAAAATTACTTTAAACACACTTATTTTAGTTGAAAAAGTCATAATTCACATCCAACAGTCATTTAGAGTCAAAAGATTAAATGTTAAAATTTCATCATTATAGACCATTTTGGGAACGTTCGACATGTCCGGAGTCATTGTTTTTCATCCGAAAATTGATTTTTTGGACTGTACCAAAAATGATTCATAATGTCAATTGGATCGTGCCTCATGTTGAATAACCACTTTTTAAACCCTCACAGTGACCAAAACGGCCATTTTTACAGAGTTTTGCTTACTCAAAAGCTTAAATTTTGACCCGTTTCAGTCACAGAAATGACTTTAAACACACTTATTTTAGTTGAAAAAGTCATAATTCACATCCAACAGTCATTTAGAGTCAAAAGATTAAATGTTAAAATTTCATCATTATAGACCATTTTGGGAACGTTCGACATGTCCGGAGTCATCGTTTTTCATCCGAAAATCGATTTTTTGGACTGTACCAAAAATGATTCAAAATGTCAATTGGATCATGCCTCATGTTGAATAACCACTTTTTAAACCCTCACAGTGACCAAAATTGCCATTTTTACAGAGTTTTGCTTACTCAAAAGCTTCAATTTTGACCCGTTTCAGTCACAGAAATGACTTTAAACACACTTATTTTAGTTGAAAAAGTCATACTTCACATCCAACAGTCATTTAGAGTCAAAAGATTAAATGTTAAAATGTCATCATTATAGACCATTTTGGGAACGTTCGACATGTCCGGAGTCATCATTTTTCATCCGAAAATCGATTTTTTGGACGGTACCAAAAATGATTCAAAATGTCAATTGGATCGTGCCTCATGTTGAATAACCACTTTTTAAACCCTCACAGTGACCAAAATGGCCATTTTTACAAAGTTTTGCTTACTCAAAAGCTTCAATTTTGACCCGTTTCAGTCACAGAAATGACTTTAAACACACTTATTTTAGTTGAAAAAGTCATAATTCACATCCAACAGTCATTTAGAGTCAAAAGATTAAATGTTAAAATTTCATCATTATAGACCATTTTGGGAACGTTCGACATGTCCGGAGTCATCGTTTTTCATCCGAAAATTGATTTTTTGGACTGTACCAAAAATGATTCAAAATGTCAATTGGATCGTGCCTCATGTTGAATAACCACTTTTTAAACCCTCACAGTGACCAAAATTGCCATTTTTACAGAGTTTTGCTTACTCAAAAGCTTCCATTTTGACCCGTTTCAGGCACAGAAAGGACTTTAAACACACTTATTTTAGTTGAAAAAGTCATAATTCACATCCAACAGTCATTTAGAGTCAAAAGATTAAATGTTAAAATTTCATCATTATAGACCATTTTGGGAACGTTCGACATGTCCGGAGTCATCGTTTTTCATCCGAAAATTGATTTTTTGGACTGTACCAAAAATGATTCAAAATGTCAATTGGATCATGCCTCATGTTGAATAACCACTTTTTAAACCCTCACAGTGACCAAAATTGCCATTTTTACAGAGTTTTGCTTACTCAAAAGCTTCAATTTTGACCCGTTTCAGGCACAGAAATGACTTTAAACACACTTATTTTAGTTGAAAAAGTCATAATTCACATCCAACAGTCATTTAGAGTCAAAAGATTAAATGTTAAAATTTCATCATTATAGACCATTTTGGGAACGTTCGACATGTCCGG
Organism: Lissotriton vulgaris; assembly: GCF_964263255.1. Taxonomy (NCBI): domain Eukaryota; kingdom Metazoa; phylum Chordata; class Amphibia; order Caudata; family Salamandridae; genus Lissotriton; species Lissotriton vulgaris. The sequence continues at coordinate 171,297 of NW_028241909.1, forward strand.
AGTCATTGTTTTTCATCCGAAAATTGATTTTTTGGACTGTACCAAAAATGATTCAAAATGTCAATTGGATCGTGCCTCATGTTGAATAACCACTTTTTAAACCCTCACAGTGACCAAAATGGCCATTTTTACAGAGTTTTGCTTACTCAAAAGCTTCAATTTTGACCCGTTTCAGTCACAGAAATGACTTTAAACACACTTATTTTAGTTGAAAAAGTCATAATTCACATCCAACAGTCATTTAGAGTCAAAAGATTAAATGTTAAAATTTCATCATTATAGACCATTTTGGGAACGTTCGACATGTCCGGAGTCATCGTTTTTCATCCGAAAATCGATTTTTTGGACTGTACCAAAAATGATTCAAAATGTCAATTGGATCATGCCTCATGTTGAAAAACCACTTTTTAAACCCTCACAGTGACCAAAATTGCCATTTTTACAGAGTTTTGCTTACTCAAAAGCTTCAATTTTTACCCGTTTCAGGCACAGAAATGACTTTAACCACACTTGTTTTAGTTGAAAAAGTCATAATTCACATCCAACAGTCATTTAGAGTCAAAAGATTAAATGTTAAAATTTCATCATTATAGACCATTTTGGGAACGTTCGACATGTCCGGAGTCATCGTTTTTCATCCGAAAATTGATTTTTTGGACTGTACCAAAAATGATTCAAAATGTCAATTGGATCGTGCCTCATGTTGAATAACCACTTTTTAAACCCTCACAGTGACCAAAATTGCCATTTTTACAGAGTTTTGCTTACTCAAAAGCTTCAATTTTGACCCGTTTCAGGCACAGAAATGATTTTAAACACACTTATTTTAGTTGAAAAAGTCATACTTCACATCCAACAGTCATTTAGAGTCAAAAGATTAAATGTTAAAATTTCATCATTATAGACCATTTTGGGAACGTTCGACATGTCCGGAGTCATCATTTTTCATCCGAAAATCGATTTTTTGGACTGTACCAAAAATGATTCAAAATGTCAATTGGATCGTGCCTCATGTTGAATAACCACTTTTTAAACCCTCACAGTGACCAAAATGGCCATTTTTACAAAGTTTTGCTTACTCAAAAGCTTCCATTTTGACCAGTTTCAGTCACAGAAATGACTTTAAACACACTTATTTTAGTTGAAAAAGTCATAATTCACATCCAACAGTCATTTAGAGTCAAAAGATTAAATGTTAAAATTTCATCATTATAGACCATTTTGGGAACGTTCGACATGTCCGGAGTCATCGTTTTTCATCCGAAAATCGATTTTTTGGACTGTACCAAAAATGATTCAAAATGTCAATTGGATCATGCCTCATGTTGAATAACCACTCTTTAAACCCTCACAGTGACCAAAATGGCCATTTTTACAGAGTTTTGATTACTCAAAAGCTTCAATTTTGACCCGTTTCAGGCACAGAAATGACTTTAAACACACTTATTTTAGTTGAAAAAGTCATAATTCACATCCAACAGTCATTTAGAGTCAAAAGATTAAATGTTAAAATTTCATCATTATAGACCATTTTGGGAACGTTCGACATGTCCGGAGTCATCGTTTTTCATCTGAAAATCGATTTTTTGGACTGTACCAAAAATGTTTCAGAATGTCAATTGGATCGTGCCTCATGTTGAATAACCACTTTTTAAACCCTCACAGTGACCAAAATTGCCATTTTTACAGAGTTTTGCTTACTCAAAAGCTTCAATTTTGACCCGTTTCAGGCACAGAAATGACTTTAAACACACTTATTTTAGTTGAAAAAGTCATAATTCACATCCAACAGTCATTTAGAGTCAAAAGATTAAATGTTAAAATTCATCATTAAAGACCATTTTGGGAACGTTCGACATGTCCGGAGTCATCGTTTTTCATCCGAAAATCGATTTTTTGGACTGTACCAAAAATGATTCAAAATGTCAATTGGATCGTGCCTCATGTTGAATAACCACTTTTTAAACCCTCACAGTGACCAAAATGGCCATTTTTACAAAGTTTTGCTTACTCAAAAGCTTCAATTTTGACCCTTTTCAGTCACAGAAATGACTTTAAACACACTTATTTTAGTTGAAAATGTCATAATTCACATCCAACAGTCATTTAGAGTCAAAAGATTAAATGTTAAAATTTCATCATTATAGACCATTTTGGGAACGTTCGACATGTCCGGAGTCATCGTTTTTCATCCGAAAATCGATTTTTTGGACTGTACCAAAAATGATTCAAAATGTCAATTGGATCATGCCTCATGTTGAATAACCACTTTTTAAACCCTCACAGTGACCAACATTGCCATTTTTACAGAGTTTTGATTACTCAAAAGCTTCAATTTTGACCCGTTTCAGTCACAAAAATTACTTTAAACACACTTATTTTAGTTGAAAAAGTCATAATTCACATCCAACAGTCATTTAGAGTCAAAAGATTAAATGTTAAAATTTCATCATTATAGACCATTTTGGGAACGTTCGACATGTCCGGAGTCATCGTTTTTCATCCGAAAATTGATTTTTTGGACTGTACCAAAAATGATTCAAAATGTCAATTGGATCATGCCTCATGTTGAATAACCACTTTTTAAACCCTCACAGTGACCAAAATTGCCATTTTTACAGAGTTTTGCTTACTCAAAAGCTTCAATTTTGACCCGTTTCAGGCACAGAAATGACTTTAAACACACTTATTTTAGTTGAAAAAGTCATAATTCACATCCAACAGTCATTTAGAGTCAAAAGAATAAATGTTAAAATTTCATCATTATAGACCATTTTGGGAACGTTCGACATGTCCGGAGTCATTGTTTTTCATCCGAAAATTGATTTTTTGGACTGTACCAAAAATGATTCAAAATGTCAATTGGATCGTGCCTCATGTTGAATAACCACTTTTTAAACCCTCACAGTGACCAAAATGGCCATTTTTACAGAGTTTTGCTTACTCAAAAGCTTCAAATTTGACCCGTTTCAGGCACAGAAATGACTTTAAACACACTTATTTTAGTTGAAAAAGTCATACTTCACATCCAACAGTCATTTAGAGTCAAAAGATTAAATGTTAAAATTTCATCATTATAGACCATTTTGGGAACGTTCGACATGTCCGGAGTCATCGTTTTTCATCCGAAAATCGATTTTTTGGACTGTACCAAAAATGATTCAAAATGTCAATTGGATCATGCCTCATGTTGAATAACCACTTTTTAAACCCTCACAGTGACCAAAATTGCCATTTTTACAGAGTTTTGCTTACTCAAAAGCTTCAATTTTGACCCGTTTCAGGCACAGAAATGACTTTAAACACACTTATTTTAGTTGAAAAAGTCATAATTCACATCCAACAGTCATTTAGAGTCAAAAGATTAAATGTTAAAATTTCATCATTATAGACCATTTTGGGAACGTTCGACATGTCCGGAGTCATCATTTTTCATCCGAAAATCGATTTTTTGGACTGTACCAAAAATGATTCAAAATGTCAATTGGATCGTGCCTCATGTTGAATAACCACTTTTTAAACCCTCACAGTGACCAAAATGGCCATTTTTACAAAGTTTTGCTTACTCAAAAGCTTCAATTTTGACCCGTTTCAGTCACAGAAATGACTTTAAACACACTTATTTTAGTTGAAAAAGTCATAATTCACATCCAACAGTCATTTAGAGTCAAAAGATTAAATGTTAAAATTCATCATTAAAGACCATTTTGGGAACGTTCGACATGTCCGGAGTCATCGTTTTTCATCCGAAAATCGATTTTTTGGACTGTACCAAAAATGATTCAAAATGTCAATTGGATCGTGCCTCATGTTGAATAACCACTTTTTAAACCCTCACAGTGACCAAAATGGCCATTTTTACAAAGTTTTGCTTACTCAAAAGCTTCAATTTTGACCCTTTTCAGTCACAGAAATGACTTTAAACACACTTATTTTAGTTGAAAATGTCATAATTCACATCCAACAGTCATTTAGAGTCAAAAGATTAAATGTTAAAATTTCATCATTATAGACCATTTTGGGAACGTTCGACATGTCCGGAGTCATCGTTTTTCATCCGAAAATCGATTTTTTGGACTGTACCAAAAATGATTCAAAATGTCAATTGGATCATGCCTCATGTTGAATAACCACTTTTTAAACCCTCACAGTGACCAAAATTGCCATTTTTACAGAGTTTTGATTACTCAAAAGCTTCAATTTTGACCCGTTTCAGTCACAAAAATTACTTTAAACACACTTATTTTAGTTGAAAAAGTCATAATTCACATCCAACAGTCATTTAGAGTCAAAAGATTAAATGTTAAAATTTCATCATTATAGACCATTTTGGGAACGTTCGACATGTCCGGAGTCATCGTTTTTCATCCGAAAATTGATTTTTTGGACTGTACCAAAAATGATTCAAAATGTCAATTGGATCATGCCTCATGTTGAATAACCACTTTTTAAACCCTCACAGTGACCAAAATTGCCATTTTTACAGAGTTTTGCTTACTCAAAAGCTTCAATTTTGACCCGTTTCAGGCACAGAAATGACTTTAAACACACTTATTTTAGTTGAAAAAGTCATAATTCACATCCAACAGTCATTTAGAGTCAAAAGAATAAATGTTAAAATTTCATCATTATAGACCATTTTGGGAACGTTCGACATGTCCGGAGTCATTGTTTTTCATCCGAAAATTGATTTTTTGGACTGTACCAAAAATGATTCAAAATGTCAATTGGATCGTGCCTCATGTTGAATAACCACTTTTTAAACCCTCACAGTGACCAAAATGGCCATTTTTACAGAGTTTTGCTTACTCAAAAGCTTCAAATTTGACCCCTTTCAGGCACAGAAATGACTTTAAACACACTTATTTTAGTTGAAAAAGTCATACTTCACATCCAACAGTCATTTAGAGTCAAAAGATTAAATGTTAAAATTTCATCATTATAGACCATTTTGGGAACGTTCGACATGTCCGGAGTCATCGTTTTTCATCCGAAAATCGATTTTTTGGACTGTACCAAAAATGATTCAAAATGTCAATTGGATCATGCCTCATGTTGAATAACCACTTTTTAAACCCTCACAGTGACCAAAATTGCCATTTTTACAGAGTTTTGCTTACTCAAAAGCTTCAATTTTGACCCGTTTCAGGCACAGAAATGACTTTAAACACACTTATTTTAGTTGAAAAAGTCATAATTCACATCCAACAGTCATTTAGAGTCAAAAGATTAAATGTTAAAATTTCATCATTATAGACCATTTTGGGAACGTTCGACATGTCCGGAGTCATCATTTTTCATCCGAAAATCGATTTTTTGGACTGTACCAAAAATGATTCAAAATGTCAATTGGATCGTGCCTCATGTTGAATAACCACTTTTTAAACCCTCACAGTGACCAAAATGGCCATTTTTACAAAGTTTTGCTTACTCAAAAGCTTCAATTTTGACCGGTTTCAGTCACAGAAATGACTTTAAACACACTTATTTTAGTTGAAAAAGTCATAATTCACATCCAACAGTCATTTAGAGTCAAAAGATTAAATGTTAAAATTTCATCATTATAGACCATTTTGGGAACGTTCGACATGTCCGGAGTCATCGTTTTTCATCCGAAAATCGATTTTTTGGACTGTACCAAAAATGATTCAAAATGTCAATTGGATCATGCCTCATGTTGAATAACCACTTTTTAAACCCTCACAGTGACCAAAATTGCCATTTTTACAGAGTTGTGCTTACTCAAAAGCTTCAATTTTGACCCGTTTCAGGCACAGAAATGACTTTAAACACACTTATTTTAGTTGAAAAAGTCATAATTCACATCCAACAGTCATTTAGAGTCAAAAGATTAAATGTTAAAATTTCATCATTATAGACCATTTTGGGAACGTTCGACATGTCCGGAGTCATCGTTTTTCATCCGAAAATCGATTTTTTGGACTGTACCAAAAATGATTCAAAATGTCAATTGGATCGTGCCTCATATTGAATAACCACTTTTTAAACCCTCTCAGTGACCAAAATTGCCATTTTTACAGAGTTTTGCTTACTCAAAAGCTTCAATTTTGACCCGTTTCAGTCACAGAAATGACTTTAAACACACTTATTTTAGTTGAAAAAGTCATACTTCACATTCAACAGTCATTTAGAGTCAAAAGATTAAATGTTAAAATTTCATCATTATAGACCATTTTGGGAACGTTCGACATGTCCGGAGTCATAATTTTTCATCGGAAAATCGATTTTTTGGACGGTACCAAAAATGATTCAAAATGTCAATTGGATCGTGCCTCATGTTGAATAACCACTTTTTAAACCCTCACAGTGACCAAAATGGCCATTTTTACAAAGTTTTGCTTACTCAAAAGCTTCAATTTTGACCCGTTTCAGTCACAGAAATGACTTTAAACACACTTATTTTAGTTGAAAAAGTCATAATTCACATCCAACAGTCATTTAGAGTCAAAAGATTAAATGTTAAAATTTCATCATTATAGACCATTTTGGGAACGTTCGACATGTCCGGAGTCATCGTTTTTCATCCGAAAATCGATTTTTTGGACTGTACCAAAAATGATTCAAAATGTCAATTGGATCATGCCTCATGTTGAATAACCACTTTTTAAACCCTCACAGTGACCAAAATTGCCATTTTTACAGAGTTTTGCTTACTCAAAAGCTTCAATTTTGACCCGTTTCAGTCACAAAAATTACTTTAAACACACTTATTTTAGTTGAAAAAGTCATAATTCACATCCAACAGTCATTTAGAGTCAAAAGATTAAATGTTAAAATTTCATCATTATAGACCATTTTGGGAACGTTCGACATGTCCGGAGTCATCATTTTTCATCCGAAAATCGATTTTTTGGACTGTACCAAAAATGATTCAAAATGTCAATTGGATCGTGCCTCATGTTGAATAACCACTTTTTAAACCCTCACAGTGACCAAAATGGCCATTTTTACAAAGTTTTGCTTACTCAAAACTTCAATTTTGACCCGTTTCAGTCACAGAAATGACTTTAAACACACTTATTTTAGTTGAAAAAGTCATAATTCACATCCAACAGTCATTTAGAGTCAAAAGATTAAATGTTAAAATTTCATCATTATAGACCATTTTGGGAACGTTCGACATGTCCGGAGTCATCGTTTTTCATCCGAAAATCGATTTTTTGGACTGTACCAAAAATGATTCAAAATGTCAATTGGATCATGCCTCATGTTGAATAACCACTTTTTAAACCCTCACAGTGACCAAAATGGCCATTTTTACAGAGTTTTGCTTACTCAAAAGCTTCAATTTTGACCCGTTTCAGGCACAGAAATGACTTTAAACACACTTATTTTAGTTGAAAAAGTCATAATTCACATCCAACAGTCATTTAGAGTCAAAAGATTAAATGTTAAAATTTCATCATTATAGACCATTTTGGGAACGTTCGACATGTCCGGAGTCATCGTTTTTCATCCGAAAATCGATTTTTTGGACTGTACCAAAAATGATTCAAAATGTCAATTGGATCATGCCTCATATTGAATAACCACTTTTTAAACCCTCTCAGTGACCAAAATTGCCATTTTTACAGAGTTTTGATTACTCAAAAGCTTCAATTTTGACCCGTTTCAGTCACAAAAATTACTTTAAACACACTTATTTTAGTTGAAAAAGTCATAATTCACATCCAACAGTCATTTAGAGTCAAAAGATTAAATGTTAAAATTTCATCATTATAGACCATTTTGGGAACGTTCGACATGTCCGGAGTCATCGTTTTTCATCCGAAAATCGATTTTTTGGACTGTACCAAAAATGATTCAAAATGTCAATTGGATCGTGCCTCATATTGAATAACCACTTTTTAAACCCTCTCAGTGACCAAAATTGCCATTTTTACAGAGTTTTGCTTACTCAAAAGCTTCAATTTTGACCCGTTTCAGTCACAGAAATGACTTTAAACACACTTATTTTAGTTGAAAAAGTCATACTTCACATTCAACAGTCATTTAGAGTCAAAAGATTAAATGTTAAAATTTCATCATTATAGACCATTTTGGGAACGTTCGACATGTCCGGAGTCATAATTTTTCATCGGAAAATCGATTTTTTGGACGGTACCAAAAATGATTCAAAATGTCAATTGGATCGTGCCTCATGTTGAATAACCACTTTTTAAACCCTCACAGTGACCAAAATGGCCATTTTTACAAAGTTTTGCTTACTCAAAAGCTTCAATTTTGACCCGTTTCAGTCACAGAAATGACTTTAAACACACTTATTTTAGTTGAAAAAGTCATAATTCACATCCAACAGTCATTTAGAGTCAAAAGATTAAATGTTAAAATTTCATCATTATAGACCATTTTGGGAACGTTCGACATGTCCGGAGTCATCGTTTTTCATCCGAAAATCGATTTTTTGGACTGTACCAAAAATGATTCAAAATGTCAATTGGATCATGCCTCATGTTGAATAACCACTTTTTAAACCCTCACAGTGACCAAAATTGCCATTTTTACAGAGTTTTGCTTACTCAAAAGCTTCAATTTTGACCCGTTTCAGTCACAAAAATTACTTTAAACACACTTATTTTAGTTGAAAAAGTCATAATTCACATCCAACAGTCATTTAGAGTCAAAAGATTAAATGTTAAAATTTCATCATTATAGACCATTTTGGGAACGTTCGACATGTCCGGAGTCATCATTTTTCATCCGAAAATCGATTTTTTGGACTGTACCAAAAATGATTCAAAATGTCAATTGGATCGTGCCTCATGTTGAATAACCACTTTTTAAACCCTCACAGTGACCAAAATGGCCATTTTTACAAAGTTTTGCTTACTCAAAACTTCAATTTTGACCCGTTTCAGTCACAGAAATGACTTTAAACACACTTATTTTAGTTGAAAAAGTCATAATTCACATCCAACAGTCATTTAGAGTCAAAAGATTAAATGTTAAAATTTCATCATTATAGACCATTTTGGGAACGTTCGACATGTCCGGAGTCATCGTTTTTCATCCGAAAATCGATTTTTTGGACTGTACCAAAAATGATTCAAAATGTCAATTGGATCATGCCTCATGTTGAATAACCACTTTTTAAACCCTCACAGTGACCAAAATGGCCATTTTTACAGAGTTTTGCTTACTCAAAAGCTTCAATTTTGACCCGTTTCAGGCACAGAAATGACTTTAAACACACTTATTTTAGTTGAAAAAGTCATAATTCACATCCAACAGTCATTTAGAGTCAAAAGATTAAATGTTAAAATTTCATCATTATAGACCATTTTGGGAACGTTCGACATGTCCGGAGTCATCGTTTTTCATCCGAAAATCGATTTTTTGGACTGTACCAAAAATGATTCAAAATGTCAATTGGATCATGCCTCATATTGAATAACCACTTTTTAAACCCTCTCAGTGACCAAAATTGCCATTTTTACAGAGTTTTGATTACTCAAAAGCTTCAATTTTGACCCGTTTCAGTCACAAAAATTACTTTAAACACACTTATTTTAGTTGAAAAAGTCATAATTCACATCCAACAGTCATTTAGAGTCAAAAGATTAAATGTTAAAATTTCATCATTATAGACCATTTTGGGAACGTTCGACATGTCCGGAGTCATCGTTTTTCATCCGAAAATTGATTTTTTGGAATGTACCAAAAATGATTCAAAATGTCAATTGGATCGTGCCTCATGTTGAATAACCACTTTTTAAACCCTCACAGTGACCAAAATTGCCATTTTTACAGAGTTTTGCTTACTCAAAAGCTTCAATTTTGACCCGTTTCAGTCACAGAAATGACTTTAAACACACTTATTTTAGTTGAAAAAGTCATACTTCACATCCAACAGTCATTTAGAGTCAAAAGATTAAATGTTAACATTTCATCATTATAGACCATTTTGGGAACGTTCGACATGTCCGGAGTCATAATTTTTCATCGGAAAATCGATTTTTTGGACGGTACCAAAAATGATTCAAAATGTCAATTGGATCGTGCCTCATGTTGAATAACCACTTTTTAAACCCTCACAGTGACCAAAATGGCCATTTTTACAAAGTTTTGCTTACTCAAAAGCTTCAATTTTGACCCGTTTCAGTCACAGAAATGACTTTAAACACACTTATTTTAGTTGAAAAAGTCATAATTCACATCCAACAGTCATTTAGAGTCAAAAGAATAAATGTTAAAATTTCATTATTATAGACCATTTTGGGAACGTTCGACATGTCCGGAGTCATCGTTTTTCATCCGAAAATCGATTTTTTGGACTGTACCAAAAATGATTCAAAATGTCAATTGGATCATGCCTCATGTTGAATAACCACTTTTTAAACCCTCACAGTGACCAAAATTGCCATTTTTACAGAGTTTTGCTTACTCAAAAGCTTCAATTTTGACCCGTTTCAGGCACAGAAATGACTTTAAACACACTTATTTTAGTTGAAAAAGTCATAATTCACATCCAACAGTCATTTAGAGTCAAAAGATTAAATGTTAAAATTTCATCATTATAGACCATTTTGGGAACGTTCGACATGTCCGGAGTCATCGTTTTTCATCCGAAAATTGATTTTTTGGACTGTACCAAAAATGATTCAAAATGTCAATTGGATCATGCCTCATGTTGAATAACCACTTTTTAAACCCTCACAGTGACCAAAATTGCCATTTTTACAGAGTTTTGATTACTCAAAAGCTTCAATTTTGACCCGTTTCAGTCACAAAAATTACTTTAAACACACTTATTTTAGTTGAAAAAGTCATAATTCACATCCAACAGTCATTTAGAGTCAAAAGATTAAATGTTAAAATTTCATCATTATAGACCATTTTGGGAACGTTCGACATGTCCGGAGTCATTGTTTTTCATCCGAAAATTGATTTTTTGGACTGTACCAAAAATGATTCAAAATGTCAATTGGATCGTGCCTCATGTTGAATAACCACTTTTTAAACCCTCACAGTGACCAAAATGGCCATTTTTACAGAGTTTTGCTTACTCAAAAGCTTCAATTTTGACCCGTTTCAGTCACAGAAATGACTTTAAACACACTTATTTTAGTTGAAAAAGTCATAATTCACATCCAACAGTCATTTAGAGTCAAAAGATTAAATGTTAAAATTTCATTATTATAGACCATTTTGGGAACGTTCGACATGTCCGGAGTCATAATTTTTCATCGGAAAATCGATTTTTTGGACGGTACCAAAAATGATTCAAAATGTCAATTGGATCGTGCCTCATGTTGAATAACCACTTTTTAAACCCTCACAGTGACCAAAATGGCCATTTTTACAAAGTTTTGCTTACTCAAAAGCTTCAATTTTGACCCGTTTCAGTCACAGAAATGACTTTAAACACACTTATTTTAGTTGAAAAAGTCATAATTCACATCCAACAGTCATTTAGAGTCAAAAGATTAAATGTTAAAATTTCATTATTATAGACCATTTTGGGAACGTTCGACATGTCCGGAGTCATCGTTTTTCATCCGAAAATCGATTTTTTGGACTGTACCAAAAATGATTCAAAATGTCAATTGGATCATGCCTCATGTTGAATAACCACTTTTTAAACCCTCACAGTGACCAAAATTGCCATTTTTACAGAGTTTTGCTTACTCAAAAGCTTCAATTTTGACCCGTTTCAGGCACAGAAATGACTTTAAACACACTTATTTTAGTTGAAAAAGTCATAATTCACATCCAACAGTCATTTAGAGTCAAAAGATTAAATGTTAAAATTTCATCATTATAGACCATTTTGGGAACGTTCGACATGTCCGGAGTCATCGTTTTTCATCCGAAAATTGATTTTTTGGACTGTACCAAAAATGATTCAAAATGTCAATTGGATCATGCCTCATGTTGAATAACCACTTTTTAAACCCTCACAGTGACCAAAATTGCCATTTTTACAGAGTTTTGATTACTCAAAAGCTTCAATTTTGACCCGTTTCAGTCACAAAAATTACTTTAAACACACTTATTTTAGTTGAAAAAGTCATAATTCACATCCAACAGTCATTTAGAGTCAAAAGATTAAATGTTAAAATTTCATCATTATAGACCATTTTGGGAACGTTCGACATGTCCGGAGTCATTGTTTTTCATCCGAAAATTGATTTTTTGGACTGTACCAAAAATGATTCAAAATGTCAATTGGATCGTGCCTCATGTTGAATAACCACTTTTTAAACCCTCACAGTGACCAAAATGGCCATTTTTACAGAGTTTTGCTTACTCAAAAGCTTCAATTTTGACCCGTTTCAGTCACAGAAATGACTTTAAACACACTTATTTTAGTTGAAAAAGTCATAATTCACATCCAACAGTCATTTAGAGTCAAAAGATTAAATGTTAAAATTTCATTATTATAGACCATTTTGGGAACGTTCGACATGTCCGGAGTCATCGTTTTTCATCCGAAAATCGATTTTTTTGGACTGTACCAAAAATGATTCAAAATGTCAATTGGATCATGCCTCATGTTGAATAACCACTTTTTAAACCCTCACAGTGACCAAAATTGCCATTTTTACAGAGTTTTGCTTACTCAAAAGCTTCAATTTTGACCCGTTTCAGGCACAGAAATGACTTTAACACACTTATTTTAGTTGAAAAAGTCATAATTCACATCCAACAGTCATTTAGAGTCAAAAGATTAAATGTTAAAATTTCATCATTATAGACCATTTTGGGAACGTTCGACATGTCCGGAGTCATCGTTTTTCATCCGAAAATTGATTTTTTGGACTGTACCAAAAATGATTCAAAATGTCAATTGGATCGTGCCTCATGTTGAATAACCACTTTTTAAACCCTCACAGTGACCAAAATTGCCATTTTTACAGAGTTTTGCTTACTCAAAAGCTTCCATTTTGACCCGTTTCAGGCACAGAAAGGACTTTAAACACACTTATTTTAGTTGAAAAAGTCATAATTCACATCCAACAGTCATTTAGAGTCAAAAGATTAAATGTTAAAATTTCATCATTATAGACCATTTTGGGAACGTTCGACATGTCCGGAGTCATCGTTTTTCATCCGAAAATTGATTTTTTGGACTGTACCAAAAATGATTCAAAATGTCAATTGGATCATGCCTCATGTTGAATAACCACTTTTTAAACCCTCACAGTGACCAAAATTGCCATTTTTACAGAGTTTTGCTTACTCAAAAGCTTCAATTTTGACCCGTTTCAGGCACAGAAATGACTTTAAACACACTTATTTTAGTTGAAAACATCATAATTCACATCCAACAGTCATTTAGAGTCAAAAGAATAAATGTTAAAATTTCATCATTATAGACCATTTTGGGAACGTTCGACATGTCCGGAGTCATTGTTTTTCATCCGAAAATTGATTTTTTGGACTGTACCAAAAATGATTCAAAATGTCAATTGGATCGTGCCTCATGTTGAATAACCACTTTTTAAACCCTCACAGTGACCAAAATGGCCATTTTTACAGAGTTTTGCTTACTCAAAAGCTTCAATTTTGACCCGTTTCAGTCACAGAAATGACTTTAAACACACTTATTTTAGTTGAAAAAGTCATAATTCACATCCAACAGTCATTTAGAGTCAAAAGATTAAATGTTAAAATGTCATCATTATAGACCATTTTGGGAACGTTCGACATGTCCGGAGTCATCGTTTTTCATCCGAAAATCGATTTTTTGGACTGTACCAAAAATGATTCAAAATGTCAATTGGATCATGCCTCATGTTGAAAAACCACTTTTTAAACCCTCACAGTGACCAAAATTGCCATTTTTACAGAGTTTTGCTTACTCAAAAGCTTCAATTTTGACCCGTTTCAGGCACAGAAATGACTTTAACCACACTTGTTTTAGTTGAAAAAGTCATAATTCACATCCAACAGTCATTTAGAGTCAAAAGATTAAATGTTAAAATTTCATCATTATAGACCATTTTGGGAACGTTCGACATGTCCGGAGTCATCGTTTTTCATCCGAAAATTGATTTTTTGGACTGTACCAAAAATGATTCAAAATGTCAATTGGATCATGCCTCATGTTGAATAACCACTTTTTAAACCCTCACAGTGACCAAAATTGCCATTTTTACAGAGTTTTGCTTACTCAAAAGCTTCAATTTTGACCCGTTTCAGGCACAGAAATGACTTTAAACACACTTATTTTAGTTGAAAACATCATAATTCACATCCAACAGTCATTTAGAGTCAAAAGAATAAATGTTAAAATTTCATCATTATAGACCATTTTGGGAACGTTCGACATGTCCGGAGTCATTGTTTTTCATCCGAAAATTGATTTTTTGGACTGTACCAAAAATGATTCAAAATGTCAATTGGATCGTGCCTCATGTTGAATAACCACTTTTTAAACCCTCACAGTGACCAAAATGGCCATTTTTACAGAGTTTTGCTTACTCAAAAGCTTCAATTTTGACCCGTTTCAGTCACAGAAATGACTTTAAACACACTTATTTTAGTTGAAAAAGTCATAATTCACATCCAACAGTCATTTAGAGTCAAAAGATTAAATGTTAAAATGTCATCATTATAGACCATTTTGGGAACGTTCGACATGTCCGGAGTCATCGTTTTTCATCCGAAAATCGATTTTTTGGACTGTACCAAAAATGATTCAAAATGTCAATTGGATCATGCCTCATGTTGAAAAACCACTTTTTAAACCCTCACAGTGACCAAAATTGCCATTTTTACAGAGTTTTGCTTACTCAAAAGCTTCAATTTTGACCCGTTTCAGGCACAGAAATGACTTTAACCACACTTGTTTTAGTTGAAAAAGTCATAATTCACATCCAACAGTCATTTAGAGTCAAAAGATTAAATGTTAAAATTTCATCATTATAGACCATTTTGGGAACGTTCGACATGTCCGGAGTCATCGTTTTTCATCCGAAAATTGATTTTTTGGACTGTACCAAAAATGATTCAAAATGTCAATTGGATCGTGCCTCATGTTGAATAACCACTTTTTAAACCCTCACAGTGACCAAAATGGCCATTTTTACAGAGTTTTGCTTACTCAAAAGCTTCAATTTTGACCCGTTTCAGGCACAGAAATGACTTTAAACACACTTATTTTAGTTGAAAAAGTCATACTTCACATCCAACAGTCATTTAGAGTCAAAAGATTAAATGTTAAAATTTCATCATTATAGACCATTTTGGGAACGTTCGACATGTCCGGAGTCATCGTTTTTCATCCGAAAATCGATTTCTTGGACTGTACCAAAAATGATTCAAAATGTCAATTGGATCATGCCTCATGTTGAATAACCACTTTTTAAACCCTCACAGTGACCAAAATTGCCATTTTTACAGAGTTTTGCTTACTCAAAAGCTTCCATTTTGACCCGTTTCAGGCACAGAAATGACTTTAAACACACTTATTTTAGTTGAAAAAGTCATAATTCACATCCAACAGTCATTTAGAGTCAAAAGATTAAATGTTAAAATTTCATCATTATAGACCATTTTGGGAACGTTCGACATGTCCGGAGTCATCGTTTTTCATCTGAAAATCGATTTTTTGGACTGTACCAAAAATGATTCAGAATGTCAATTGGATCGTGCCTCATGTTGAATAACCACTTTTGAAACCCTCACAGTGACCAAAATTGCCATTTTTACAGAGTTTTGCTTACTCAAAAGCTTCAATTTTGACCCGTTTCAGGCACAGAAATGACTTTAAACACACTTATTTTAGTTGAAAAAGTCATAATTCACATCCAACAGTCATTTAGAGTCAAAAGATTAAATGTTAAAATTTCATCATTATAGACCATTTTGGGAACGTTCGACATGTCCGGAGTCATCGTTTTTCATCCGAAAATCGATTTTTTGGACTGTACCAAAAATCATTCAAAATGTCAATTGGATCATGCCTCATGTTGAATAACCACTTTTTAAACCCTCACAGTGACCAAAATGGCCATTTTTACAGAGTTTTGCTTACTCAAAAGCTTCAATTTTGACCCGTTTCAGGCACAGAAATGACTTTAACCACACTTGTTTTAGTTGAAAAAGTCATAATTCACATCCAACAGTCATTTAGAGTCAAAAGATTAAATGTTAAAATTTCATCATTATAGACCATTTTGGGAACGTTCGACATGTCCGGAGTCATCGTTTTTCATCCGAAAATTGATTTTTTGGACTGTACCAAAAATGATTCAAAATGTCAATTGGATCATGCCTCATGTTGAATAACCACTTTTTAAACCCTCACAGTGACCAAAATTGCCATTTTTACAGAGTTTTGCTTACTCAAAAGCTTCAATTTTGACCCGTTTCAGGCACAGAAATGACTTTAAACACACTTATTTTAGTTGAAAACATCATAATTCACATCCAACAGTCATTTAGAGTCAAAAGAATAAATGTTAAAATTTCATCATTATAGACCATTTTGGGAACGTTCGACATGTCCGGAGTCATCGTTTTTCATCCGAAAATCGATTTTTTGGACTGTACCAAAAATGATTCAAAATGTCAATTGGATCGTGCCTCATGTTGAATAACCACTTTTTAAACCCTCACAGTGACCAAAATGGCCATTTTTACAGAGTTTTGCTTACTCAAAAGCTTCAATTTTGACCCGTTTCAGGCACAGAAATGACTTTAAACACACTTATTTTAGTTGAAAAAGTCATACTTCACATCCAACAGTCATTTAGAGTCAAAAGATTAAATGTTAAAATTTCATCATTATAGACCATTTTGGGAACGTTCGACATGTCCGGAGTCATCGTTTTTCATCCGAAAATCGATTTCTTGGACTGTACCAAAAATGATTCAAAATGTCAATTGGATCATGCCTCATGTTGAATAACCACTTTTTAAACCCTCACAGTGACCAAAATTGCCATTTTTACAGAGTTTTGCTTACTCAAAAGCTTCAATTTTGACCCGTTTCAGGCACAGAAATGACTTTAAACACACTTATTTTAGTTGAAAAAGTCATAATTCACATCCAACAGTCATTTAGAGTCAAAAGATTAAATGTTAAAATTTCATCATTATAGACCATTTTGGGAACGTTCGACATGTCCGGAGTCATTGTTTTTCATCCGAAAATTGATTTTTTGGACTGTACCAAAAATGATTCAAAATGTCAATTGGATCGTGCCTCATGTTGAATAACCACTTTTTAAACCCTCACAGTGACCAAAATGGCCATTTTTACAGAGTTTTGCTTACTCAAAAGCTTCAATTTTGACCCGTTTCAGTCACAGAAATGACTTTAAACACACTTATTTTAGTTGAAAAAGTCATAATTCACATCCAACAGTCATTTAGAGTCAAAAGATTAAATGTTAAAATTTCATCATTATAGACCATTTTGGGAACGTTCGACATGTCCGGAGTCATCGTTTTTCATCCGAAAATTGATTTTTTGGACTGTACCAAAAATGATTCAAAATGTCAATTGGATCATGCCTCATGTTGAATAACCACTTTTTAAACCCTCACAGTGACCAAAATTGCCATTTTTACAGAGTTTTGCTTACTCAAAAGCTTCAATTTTGACCCGTTTCAGGCACAGAAATGACTTTAAACACACTTATTTTAGTTGAAAACATCATAATTCACATCCAACAGTCATTTAGAGTCAAAAGAATAAATGTTAAAATTTCATCATTATAGACCATTTTGGGAACGTTCGACATGTCCGGAGTCATTGTTTTTCATCCGAAAATTGATTTTTTGGACTGTACCAAAAATGATTCAAAATGTCAATTGGATCGTGCCTCATGTTGAATAACCACTTTTTAAACCCTCACAGTGACCAAAATGGCCATTTTTACAGAGTTTTGCTTACTCAAAAGCTTCAATTTTGACCCGTTTCAGTCACAGAAATGACTTTAAACACACTTATTTTAGTTGAAAAAGTCATAATTCACATCCAACAGTCATTTAGAGTCAAAAGATTAAATGTTAAAATGTCATCATTATAGACCATTTTGGGAACGTTCGACATGTCCGGAGTCATCGTTTTTCATCCGAAAATCGATTTTTTGGACTGTACCAAAAATGATTCAAAATGTCAATTGGATCATGCCTCATGTTGAAAAACCACTTTTTAAACCCTCACAGTGACCAAAATTGCCATTTTTACAGAGTTTTGCTTACTCAAAAGCTTCAATTTTGACCCGTTTCAGGCACAGAAATGACTTTAACCACACTTGTTTTAGTTGAAAAAGTCATAATTCACATCCAACAGTCATTTAGAGTCAAAAGATTAAATGTTAAAATTTCATCATTATAGACCATTTTGGGAACGTTCGACATGTCCGGAGTCATCGTTTTTCATCCGAAAATTGATTTTTTGGACTGTACCAAAAATGATTCAAAATGTCAATTGGATCATGCCTCATGTTGAATAACCACTTTTTAAACCCTCACAGTGACCAAAATTGCCATTTTTACAGAGTTTTGCTTACTCAAAAGCTTCAATTTTGACCCGTTTCAGGCACAGAAATGACTTTAAACACACTTATTTTAGTTGAAAACATCATAATTCACATCCAACAGTCATTTAGAGTCAAAAGAATAAATGTTAAAATTTCATCATTATAGACCATTTTGGGAACGTTCGACATGTCCGGAGTCATTGTTTTTCATCCGAAAATTGATTTTTTGGACTGTACCAAAAATGATTCAAAATGTCAATTGGATCGTGCCTCATGTTGAATAACCACTTTTTAAACCCTCACAGTGACCAAAATGGCCATTTTTACAGAGTTTTGCTTACTCAAAAGCTTCAATTTTGACCCGTTTCAGTCACAGAAATGACTTTAAACACACTTATTTTAGTTGAAAAAGTCATAATTCACATCCAACAGTCATTTAGAGTCAAAAGATTAAATGTTAAAATGTCATCATTATAGACCATTTTGGGAACGTTCGACATGTCCGGAGTCATCGTTTTTCATCCGAAAATCGATTTTTTGGACTGTACCAAAAATGATTCAAAATGTCAATTGGATCATGCCTCATGTTGAAAAACCACTTTTTAAACCCTCACAGTGACCAAAATTGCCATTTTTACAGAGTTTTGCTTACTCAAAAGCTTCAATTTTGACCCGTTTCAGGCACAGAAATGACTTTAACCACACTTGTTTTAGTTGAAAAAGTCATAATTCACATCCAACAGTCATTTAGAGTCAAAAGATTAAATGTTAAAATTTCATCATTATAGACCATTTTGGGAACGTTCGACATGTCCGGAGTCATCGTTTTTCATCCGAAAATTGATTTTTTGGACTGTACCAAAAATGATTCAAAATGTCAATTGGATCGTGCCTCATGTTGAATAACCACTTTTTAAACCCTCACAGTGACCAAAATGGCCATTTTTACAGAGTTTTGCTTACTCAAAAGCTTCAATTTTGACCCGTTTCAGGCACAGAAATGACTTTAAACACACTTATTTTAGTTGAAAAAGTCATACTTCACATCCAACAGTCATTTAGAGTCAAAAGATTAAATGTTAAAATTTCATCATTATAGACCATTTTGGGAACGTTCGACATGTCCGGAGTCATCGTTTTTCATCCGAAAATCGATTTCTTGGACTGTACCAAAAATGATTCAAAATGTCAATTGGATCATGCCTCATGTTGAATAACCACTTTTTAAACCCTCACAGTGACCAAAATTGCCATTTTTACAGAGTTTTGCTTACTCAAAAGCTTCCATTTTGACCCGTTTCAGGCACAGAAATGACTTTAAACACACTTATTTTAGTTGAAAAAGTCATAATTCACATCCAACAGTCATTTAGAGTCAAAAGATTAAATGTTAAAATTTCATCATTATAGACCATTTTGGGAACGTTCGACATGTCCGGAGTCATCGTTTTTCATCTGAAAATCGATTTTTTGGACTGTACCAAAAATGATTCAGAATGTCAATTGGATCGTGCCTCATGTTGAATAACCACTTTTGAAACCCTCACAGTGACCAAAATTGCCATTTTTACAGAGTTTTGCTTACTCAAAAGCTTCAATTTTGACCCGTTTCAGGCACAGAAATGACTTTAAACACACTTATTTTAGTTGAAAAAGTCATAATTCACATCCAACAGTCATTTAGAGTCAAAAGATTAAATGTTAAAATTTCATCATTATAGACCATTTTGGGAACGTTCGACATGTCCGGAGTCATCGTTTTTCATCCGAAAATCGATTTTTTGGACTGTACCAAAAATCATTCAAAATGTCAATTGGATCATGCCTCATGTTGAATAACCACTTTTTAAACCCTCACAGTGACCAAAATGGCCATTTTTACAGAGTTTTGCTTACTCAAAAGCTTCAATTTTGACCCGTTTCAGGCACAGAAATGACTTTAACCACACTTGTTTTAGTTGAAAAAGTCATAATTCACATCCAACAGTCATTTAGAGTCAAAAGATTAAATGTTAAAATTTCATCATTATAGACCATTTTGGGAACGTTCGACATGTCCGGAGTCATCGTTTTTCATCCGAAAATTGATTTTTTGGACTGTACCAAAAATGATTCAAAATGTCAATTGGATCATGCCTCATGTTGAATAACCACTTTTTAAACCCTCACAGTGACCAAAATTGCCATTTTTACAGAGTTTTGCTTACTCAAAAGCTTCAATTTTGACCCGTTTCAGGCACAGAAATGACTTTAAACACACTTATTTTAGTTGAAAACATCATAATTCACATCCAACAGTCATTTAGAGTCAAAAGAATAAATGTTAAAATTTCATCATTATAGACCATTTTGGGAACGTTCGACATGTCCGGAGTCATTGTTTTTCATCCGAAAATTGATTTTTTGGACTGTACCAAAAATGATTCAAAATGTCAATTGGATCGTGCCTCATGTTGAATAACCACTTTTTAAACCCTCACAGTGACCAAAATGGCCATTTTTACAGAGTTTTGCTTACTCAAAAGCTTCAATTTTGACCCGTTTCAGTCACAGAAATGACTTTAAACACACTTATTTTAGTTGAAAAAGTCATAATTCACATCCAACAGTCATTTAGAGTCAAAAGATTAAATGTTAAAATGTCATCATTATAGACCATTTTGGGAACGTTCGACATGTCCGGAGTCATCGTTTTTCATCCGAAAATCGATTTTTTGGACTGTACCAAAAATGATTCAAAATGTCAATTGGATCATGCCTCATGTTGAAAAACCACTTTTTAAACCCTCACAGTGACCAAAATTGCCATTTTTACAGAGTTTTGCTTACTCAAAAGCTTCAATTTTGACCCGTTTCAGGCACAGAAATGACTTTAACCACACTTGTTTTAGTTGAAAAAGTCATAATTCACATCCAACAGTCATTTAGAGTCAAAAGATTAAATGTTAAAATTTCATCATTATAGACCATTTTGGGAACGTTCGACATGTCCGGAGTCATCGTTTTTCATCCGAAAATTGATTTTTTGGACTGTACCAAAAATGATTCAAAATGTCAATTGGATCGTGCCTCATGTTGAATAACCACTTTTTAAACCCTCACAGTGACCAAAATGGCCATTTTTACAGAGTTTTGCTTACTCAAAAGCTTCAATTTTGACCCGTTTCAGGCACAGAAATGACTTTAAACACACTTATTTTAGTTGAAAAAGTCATACTTCACATCCAACAGTCATTTAGAGTCAAAAGATTAAATGTTAAAATTTCATCATTATAGACCATTTTGGGAACGTTCGACATGTCCGGAGTCATCGTTTTTCATCTGAAAATCGATTTTTTGGACTGTACCAAAAATGATTCAGAATGTCAATTGGATCGTGCCTCATGTTGAATAACCACTTTTTAAACCCTCACAGTGACCAAAATGGCCATTTTTACAGAGTTTTGCTTACTCAAAAGCTTCAATTTTGACCCGTTTCAGGCACAGAAATGACTTTAAACACACTTATTTTAGTTGAAAAAGTCATAATTCACATCCAACAGTCATTTAGAGTCAAAAGATTAAATGTTAAAATGTCATCATTATAGACCATTTTGGGAACGTTCGACATGTCCGGAGTCATCGTTTTTCATCCGAAAATCGATTTTTTGGACTGTACCAAAAATGATTCAAAATGTCAATTGGATCATGCCTCATGTTGAAAAACCACTTTTTAAACCCTCACAGTGACCAAAATTGCCATTTTTACAGAGTTTTGCTTACTCAAAAGCTTCAATTTTGACCCGTTTCAGGCACAGAAATGACTTTAACCACACTTGTTTTAGTTGAAAAAGTCATAATTCACATCCAACAGTCATTTAGAGTCAAAAGATTAAATGTTAAAATTTCATCATTATAGACCATTTTGGGAACGTTCGACATGTCCGGAGTCATCGTTTTTCATCCGAAAATTGATTTTTTGGACTGTACCAAAAATGATTCAAAATGTCAATTGGATCATGCCTCATGTTGAATAACCACTTTTTAAACCCTCACAGTGACCAAAATTGCCATTTTTACAGAGTTTTGCTTACTCAAAAGCTTCAATTTTGACCCGTTTCAGGCACAGAAATGACTTTAAACACACTTATTTTAGTTGAAAACATCATAATTCACATCCAACAGTCATTTAGAGTCAAAAGAATAAATGTTAAAATTTCATCATTATAGACCATTTTGGGAACGTTCGACATGTCCGGAGTCATCGTTTTTCATCCGAAAATTGATTTTTTGGAATGTACCAAAAATGATTCAAAATGTCAATTGGATCGTGCCTCATGTTGAATAACCACTTTTTAAACCCTCACAGTGACCAAAATTGCCATTTTTACAGAGTTTTGCTTACTCAAAAGCTTCAATTTTGACCCGTTTCAGTCACAGAAATGACTTTAAACACACTTATTTTAGTTGAAAAAGTCATACTTCACATCCAACAGTCATTTAGAGTCAAAAGATTAAATGTTAACATTTCATCATTATAGACCATTTTGGGAACGTTCGACATGTCCGGAGTCATAATTTTTCATCGGAAAATCGATTTTTTGGACGGTACCAAAAATGATTCAAAATGTCAATTGGATCGTGCCTCATGTTGAATAACCACTTTTTAAACCCTCACAGTGACCAAAATGGCCATTTTTACAAAGTTTTGCTTACTCAAAAGCTTCAATTTTGACCCGTTTCAGTCACAGAAATGACTTTAAACACACTTATTTTAGTTGAAAAAGTCATAATTCACATCCAACAGTCATTTAGAGTCAAAAGATTAAATGTTAAAATTTCATTATTATAGACCATTTTGGGAACGTTCGACATGTCCGGAGTCATCGTTTTTCATCCGAAAATCGATTTTTTGGACTGTACCAAAAATGATTCAAAATGTCAATTGGATCATGCCTCATGTTGAATAACCACTTTTTAAACCCTCACAGTGACCAAAATTGCCATTTTTACAGAGTTTTGCTTACTCAAAAGCTTCAATTTTGACCCGTTTCAGGCACAGAAATGACTTTAAACACACTTATTTTAGTTGAAAAAGTCATAATTCACATCCAACAGTCATTTAGAGTCAAAAGATTAAATGTTAAAATTTCATCATTATAGACCATTTTGGGAACGTTCGACATGTCCGGAGTCATCGTTTTTCATCCGAAAATTGATTTTTTGGACTGTACCAAAAATGATTCAAAATGTCAATTGGATCATGCCTCATGTTGAATAACCACTTTTTAAACCCTCACAGTGACCAAAATTGCCATTTTTACAGAGTTTTGATTACTCAAAAGCTTCAATTTTGACCCGTTTCAGTCACAAAAATTACTTTAAACACACTTATTTTAGTTGAAAAAGTCATAATTCACATCCAACAGTCATTTAGAGTCAAAAGATTAAATGTTAAAATTTCATCATTATAGACCATTTTGGGAACGTTCGACATGTCCGGAGTCATTGTTTTTCATCCGAAAATTGATTTTTTGGACTGTACCAAAAATGATTCAAAATGTCAATTGGATCGTGCCTCATGTTGAATAACCACTTTTTAAACCCTCACAGTGACCAAAATGGCCATTTTTACAGAGTTTTGCTTACTCAAAAGCTTCAATTTTGACCCGTTTCAGTCACAGAAATGACTTTAAACACACTTATTTTAGTTGAAAAAGTCATAATTCACATCCAACAGTCATTTAGAGTCAAAAGATTAAATGTTAAAATCTCAGTATTATAGACCATTTTGGGAACGTTCGACATGTCCGGAGTCATAATTTTTCATCGGAAAATCGATTTTTTGGACGGTACCAAAAATGATTCAAAATGTCAATTGGATCGTGCCTCATGTTGAATAACCACTTTTTAAACCCTCACAGTGACCAAAATGGCCATTTTTACAGAGTTTTGCTTACTCAAAAGCTTCAATTTTGACCCGTTTCAGTCACAGAAATGACTTTAAACACACTTATTTTAGTTGAAAAAGTCATAATTCACATCCAACAGTCATTTAGAGTCAAAAGATTAAATGTTAAAATTTCATTATTATAGACCATTTTGGGAACGTTCGACATGTCCGGAGTCATCGTTTTTCATCCGAAAATCGATTTTTTGGACTGTACCAAAAATGATTCAAAATGTCAATTGGATCATGCCTCATGTTGAATAACCACTTTTTAAACCCTCACAGTGACCAAAATTGCCATTTTTACAGAGTTTTGCTTACTCAAAAGCTTCAATTTTGACCCGTTTCAGGCACAGAAATGACTTTAAACACACTTATTTTAGTTGAAAAAGTCATAATTCACATCCAACAGTCATTTAGAGTCAAAAGATTAAATGTTAAAATTTCATCATTATAGACCATTTTGGGAACGTTCGACATGTCCGGAGTCATCGTTTTTCATCCGAAAATTGATTTTTTGGACTGTACCAAAAATGATTCAAAATGTCAATTGGATCATGCCTCATGTTGAATAACCACTTTTTAAACCCTCACAGTGACCAAAATTGCCATTTTTACAGAGTTTTGATTACTCAAAAGCTTCAATTTTGACCCGTTTCAGTCACAAAAATTACTTTAAACACACTTATTTTAGTTGAAAAAGTCATAATTCACATCCAACAGTCATTTAGAGTCAAAAGATTAAATGTTAAAATTTCATCATTATAGACCATTTTGGGAACGTTCGACATGTCCGGAGTCATTGTTTTTCATCCGAAAATTGATTTTTTGGACTGTACCAAAAATGATTCAAAATGTCAATTGGATCGTGCCTCATGTTGAATAACCACTTTTTAAACCCTCACAGTGACCAAAATGGCCATTTTTACAGAGTTTTGCTTACTCAAAAGCTTCAATTTTGACCCGTTTCAGTCACAGAAATGACTTTAAACACACTTATTTTAGTTGAAAAAGTCATAATTCACATCCAACAGTCATTTAGAGTCAAAAGATTAAATGTTAAAATTTCATTATTATAGACCATTTTGGGAACGTTCGACATGTCCGGAGTCATCGTTTTTCATCCGAAAATCGATTTTTTTGGACTGTACCAAAAATGATTCAAAATGTCAATTGGATCATGCCTCATGTTGAATAACCACTTTTTAAACCCTCACAGTGACCAAAATTGCCATTTTTACAGAGTTTTGCTTACTCAAAAGCTTCAATTTTGACCCGTTTCAGGCACAGAAATGACTTTAACACACTTATTTTAGTTGAAAAAGTCATAATTCACATCCAACAGTCATTTAGAGTCAAAAGATTAAATGTTAAAATTTCATCATTATAGACCATTTTGGGAACGTTCGACATGTCCGGAGTCATCGTTTTTCATCCGAAAATTGATTTTTTGGACTGTACCAAAAATGATTCAAAATGTCAATTGGATCGTGCCTCATGTTGAATAACCACTTTTTAAACCCTCACAGTGACCAAAATTGCCATTTTTACAGAGTTTTGCTTACTCAAAAGCTTCCATTTTGACCCGTTTCAGGCACAGAAAGGACTTTAAACACACTTATTTTAGTTGAAAAAGTCATAATTCACATCCAACAGTCATTTAGAGTCAAAAGATTAAATGTTAAAATTTCATCATTATAGACCATTTTGGGAACGTTCGACATGTCCGGAGTCATCGTTTTTCATCCGAAAATTGATTTTTTGGACTGTACCAAAAATGATTCAAAATGTCAATTGGATCATGCCTCATGTTGAATAACCACTTTTTAAACCCTCACAGTGACCAAAATTGCCATTTTTACAGAGTTTTGCTTACTCAAAAGCTTCAATTTTGACCCGTTTCAGGCACAGAAATGACTTTAAACACACTTATTTTAGTTGAAAACATCATAATTCACATCCAACAGTCATTTAGAGTCAAAAGAATAAATGTTAAAATTTCATCATTATAGACCATTTTGGGAACGTTCGACATGTCCGGAGTCATTGTTTTTCATCCGAAAATTGATTTTTTGGACTGTACCAAAAATGATTCAAAATGTCAATTGGATCGTGCCTCATGTTGAATAACCACTTTTTAAACCCTCACAGTGACCAAAATGGCCATATTTACAGAGTTTTGCTTACTCAAAAGCTTCAATTTTGACCCGTTTCAGTCACAGAAATGACTTTAAACACACTTATTTTAGTTGAAAAAGTCATAATTCACATCCAACAGTCATTTAGAGTCAAAAGATTAAATGTTAAAATGTCATCATTATAGACCATTTTGGGAACGTTCGACATGTCCGGAGTCATCGTTTTTCATCCGAAAATCGATTTTTTGGACTGTACCAAAAATGATTCAAAATGTCAATTGGATCATGCCTCATGTTGAAAAACCACTTTTTAAACCCTCACAGTGACCAAAATTGCCATTTTTACAGAGTTTTGCTTACTCAAAAGCTTCAATTTTGACCCGTTTCAGGCACAGAAATGACTTTAACCACACTTGTTTTAGTTGAAAAAGTCATAATTCACATCCAACAGTCATTTAGAGTCAAAAGATTAAATGTTAAAATTTCATCATTATAGACCATTTTGGGAACGTTCGACATGTCCGGAGTCATCGTTTTTCATCCGAAAATTGATTTTTTGGACTGTACCAAAAATGATTCAAAATGTCAATTGGATCATGCCTCATGTTGAATAACCACTTTTTAAACCCTCACAGTGACCAAAATTGCCATTTTTACAGAGTTTTGCTTACTCAAAAGCTTCAATTTTGACCCGTTTCAGGCACAGAAATGACTTTAAACACACTTATTTTAGTTGAAAACATCATAATTCACATCCAACAGTCATTTAGAGTCAAAAGAATAAATGTTAAAATTTCATCATTATAGACCATTTTGGGAACGTTCGACATGTCCGGAGTCATTGTTTTTCATCCGAAAATTGATTTTTTGGACTGTACCAAAAATGATTCAAAATGTCAATTGGATCGTGCCTCATGTTGAATAACCACTTTTTAAACCCTCACAGTGACCAAAATGGCCATTTTTACAGAGTTTTGCTTACTCAAAAGCTTCAATTTTGACCCGTTTCAGTCACAGAAATGACTTTAAACACACTTATTTTAGTTGAAAAAGTCATAATTCACATCCAACAGTCATTTAGAGTCAAAAGATTAAATGTTAAAATGTCATCATTATAGACCATTTTGGGAACGTTCGACATGTCCGGAGTCATCGTTTTTCATCCGAAAATCGATTTTTTGGACTGTACCAAAAATGATTCAAAATGTCAATTGGATCATGCCTCATGTTGAAAAACCACTTTTTAAACCCTCACAGTGACCAAAATTGCCATTTTTACAGAGTTTTGCTTACTCAAAAGCTTCAATTTTGACCCGTTTCAGGCACAGAAATGACTTTAACCACACTTGTTTTAGTTGAAAAAGTCATAATTCACATCCAACAGTCATTTAGAGTCAAAAGATTAAATGTTAAAATTTCATCATTATAGACCATTTTGGGAACGTTCGACATGTCCGGAGTCATCGTTTTTCATCCGAAAATTGATTTTTTGGACTGTACCAAAAATGATTCAAAATGTCAATTGGATCGTGCCTCATGTTGAATAACCACTTTTTAAACCCTCACAGTGACCAAAATGGCCATTTTTACAGAGTTTTGCTTACTCAAAAGCTTCAATTTTGACCCGTTTCAGGCACAGAAATGACTTTAAACACACTTATTTTAGTTGAAAAAGTCATACTTCACATCCAACAGTCATTTAGAGTCAAAAGATTAAATGTTAAAATTTCATCATTATAGACCATTTTGGGAACGTTCGACATGTCCGGAGTCATCGTTTTTCATCCGAAAATCGATTTCTTGGACTGTACCAAAAATGATTCAAAATGTCAATTGGATCATGCCTCATGTTGAATAACCACTTTTTAAACCCTCACAGTGACCAAAATTGCCATTTTTACAGAGTTTTGCTTACTCAAAAGCTTCCATTTTGACCCGTTTCAGGCACAGAAATGACTTTAAACACACTTATTTTAGTTGAAAAAGTCATAATTCACATCCAACAGTCATTTAGAGTCAAAAGATTAAATGTTAAAATTTCATCATTATAGACCATTTTGGGAACGTTCGACATGTCCGGAGTCATCGTTTTTCATCTGAAAATCGATTTTTTGGACTGTACCAAAAATGATTCAGAATGTCAATTGGATCGTGCCTCATGTTGAATAACCACTTTTGAAACCCTCACAGTGACCAAAATTGCCATTTTTACAGAGTTTTGCTTACTCAAAAGCTTCAATTTTGACCCGTTTCAGGCACAGAAATGACTTTAAACACACTTATTTTAGTTGAAAAAGTCATAATTCACATCCAACAGTCATTTAGAGTCAAAAGATTAAATGTTAAAATTTCATCATTATAGACCATTTTGGGAACGTTCGACATGTCCGGAGTCATCGTTTTTCATCCGAAAATCGATTTTTTGGACTGTACCAAAAATCATTCAAAATGTCAATTGGATCATGCCTCATGTTGAATAACCACTTTTTAAACCCTCACAGTGACCAAAATGGCCATTTTTACAGAGTTTTGCTTACTCAAAAGCTTCAATTTTGACCCGTTTCAGGCACAGAAATGACTTTAACCACACTTGTTTTAGTTGAAAAAGTCATAATTCACATCCAACAGTCATTTAGAGTCAAAAGATTAAATGTTAAAATTTCATCATTATAGACCATTTTGGGAACGTTCGACATGTCCGGAGTCATCGTTTTTCATCCGAAAATTGATTTTTTGGACTGTACCAAAAATGATTCAAAATGTCAATTGGATCATGCCTCATGTTGAATAACCACTTTTTAAACCCTCACAGTGACCAAAATTGCCATTTTTACAGAGTTTTGCTTACTCAAAAGCTTCAATTTTGACCCGTTTCAGGCACAGAAATGACTTTAAACACACTTATTTTAGTTGAAAACATCATAATTCACATCCAACAGTCATTTAGAGTCAAAAGAATAAATGTTAAAATTTCATCATTATAGACCATTTTGGGAACGTTCGACATGTCCGGAGTCATCGTTTTTCATCCGAAAATCGATTTTTTGGACTGTACCAAAAATGATTCAAAATGTCAATTGGATCGTGCCTCATGTTGAATAACCACTTTTTAAACCCTCACAGTGACCAAAATGGCCATTTTTACAGAGTTTTGCTTACTCAAAAGCTTCAATTTTGACCCGTTTCAGGCACAGAAATGACTTTAAACACACTTATTTTAGTTGAAAAAGTCATACTTCACATCCAACAGTCATTTAGAGTCAAAAGATTAAATGTTAAAATTTCATCATTATAGACCATTTTGGGAACGTTCGACATGTCCGGAGTCATCGTTTTTCATCCGAAAATCGATTTCTTGGACTGTACCAAAAATGATTCAAAATGTCAATTGGATCATGCCTCATGTTGAATAACCACTTTTTAAACCCTCACAGTGACCAAAATTGCCATTTTTACAGAGTTTTGCTTACTCAAAAGCTTCAATTTTGACCCGTTTCAGGCACAGAAATGACTTTAAACACACTTATTTTAGTTGAAAAAGTCATAATTCACATCCAACAGTCATTTAGAGTCAAAAGATTAAATGTTAAAATTTCATCATTATAGACCATTTTGGGAACGTTCGACATGTCCGGAGTCATTGTTTTTCATCCGAAAATTGATTTTTTGGACTGTACCAAAAATGATTCAAAATGTCAATTGGATCGTGCCTCATGTTGAATAACCACTTTTTAAACCCTCACAGTGACCAAAATGGCCATTTTTACAGAGTTTTGCTTACTCAAAAGCTTCAATTTTGACCCGTTTCAGTCACAGAAATGACTTTAAACACACTTATTTTAGTTGAAAAAGTCATAATTCACATCCAACAGTCATTTAGAGTCAAAAGATTAAATGTTAAAATTTCATCATTATAGACCATTTTGGGAACGTTCGACATGTCCGGAGTCATCGTTTTTCATCCGAAAATTGATTTTTTGGACTGTACCAAAAATGATTCAAAATGTCAATTGGATCATGCCTCATGTTGAATAACCACTTTTTAAACCCTCACAGTGACCAAAATTGCCATTTTTACAGAGTTTTGCTTACTCAAAAGCTTCAATTTTGACCCGTTTCAGGCACAGAAATGACTTTAAACACACTTATTTTAGTTGAAAACATCATAATTCACATCCAACAGTCATTTAGAGTCAAAAGAATAAATGTTAAAATTTCATCATTATAGACCATTTTGGGAACGTTCGACATGTCCGGAGTCATTGTTTTTCATCCGAAAATTGATTTTTTGGACTGTACCAAAAATGATTCAAAATGTCAATTGGATCGTGCCTCATGTTGAATAACCACTTTTTAAACCCTCACAGTGACCAAAATGGCCATTTTTACAGAGTTTTGCTTACTCAAAAGCTTCAATTTTGACCCGTTTCAGTCACAGAAATGACTTTAAACACACTTATTTTAGTTGAAAAAGTCATAATTCACATCCAACAGTCATTTAGAGTCAAAAGATTAAATGTTAAAATTTCATTATTATAGACCATTTTGGGAACGTTCGACATGTCCGGAGTCATCGTTTTTCATCCGAAAATCGATTTTTTGGACTGTACCAAAAATGATTCAAAATGTCAATTGGATCATGCCTCATGTTGAATAACCACTTTTTAAACCCTCACAGTGACCAAAATTGCCATTTTTACAGAGTTTTGCTTACTCAAAAGCTTCAATTTTGACCCGTTTCAGGCACAGAAATGACTTTAAACACACTTATTTTAGTTGAAAAAGTCATAATTCACATCCAACAGTCATTTAGAGTCAAAAGATTAAATGTTAAAATTTCATCATTATAGACCATTTTGGGAACGTTCGACATGTCCGGAGTCATCGTTTTTCATCCGAAAATTGATTTTTTGGACTGTACCAAAAATGATTCAAAATGTCAATTGGATCATGCCTCATGTTGAATAACCACTTTTTAAACCCTCACAGTGACCAAAATGGCCATTTTTACAGAGTTTTGCTTACTCAAAAGCTTCAATTTTGACCCGTTTCAGGCACAGAAATGACTTTAACACACTTATTTTAGTTGAAAAAGTCATAATTCACATCCAACAGTCATTTAGAGTCAAAAGATTAAATGTTAAAATTTCATCATTATAGACCATTTTGGGAACGTTCGACATGTCCGGAGTCATCGTTTTTCATCCGAAAATTGATTTTTTGGACTGTACCAAAAATGATTCAAAATGTCAATTGGATCGTGCCTCATGTTGAATAACCACTTTTTAAACCCTCACAGTGACCAAAATTGCCATTTTTACAGAGTTTTGCTTACTCAAAAGCTTCCATTTTGACCCGTTTCAGGCACAGAAAGGACTTTAAACACACTTATTTTAGTTGAAAAAGTCATAATTCACATCCAACAGTCATTTAGAGTCAAAAGATTAAATGTTAAAATTTCATCATTATAGACCATTTTGGGAACGTTCGACATGTCCGGAGTCATCGTTTTTCATCCGAAAATTGATTTTTTGGACTGTACCAAAAATGATTCAAAATGTCAATTGGATCATGCCTCATGTTGAATAACCACTTTTTAAACCCTCACAGTGACCAAAATTGCCATTTTTACAGAGTTTTGCTTACTCAAAAGCTTCAATTTTGACCCGTTTCAGGCACAGAAATGACTTTAAACACACTTATTTTAGTTGAAAACATCATAATTCACATCCAACAGTCATTTAGAGTCAAAAGAATAAATGTTAAAATTTCATCATTATAGACCATTTTGGGAACGTTCGACATGTCCGGAGTCATTGTTTTTCATCCGAAAATTGATTTTTTGGACTGTACCAAAAATGATTCAAAATGTCAATTGGATCGTGCCTCATGTTGAATAACCACTTTTTAAACCCTCACAGTGACCAAAATGGCCATTTTTACAGAGTTTTGCTTACTCAAAAGCTTCAATTTTGACCCGTTTCAGTCACAGAAATGACTTTAAACACACTTATTTTAGTTGAAAAAGTCATAATTCACATCCAACAGTCATTTAGAGTCAAAAGATTAAATGTTAAAATGTCATCATTATAGACCATTTTGGGAACGTTCGACATGTCCGGAGTCATCGTTTTTCATCCGAAAATCGATTTTTTGGACTGTACCAAAAATGATTCAAAATGTCAATTGGATCATGCCTCATGTTGAAAAACCACTTTTTAAACCCTCACAGTGACCAAAATTGCCATTTTTACAGAGTTTTGCTTACTCAAAAGCTTCAATTTTGACCCGTTTCAGGCACAGAAATGACTTTAACCACACTTGTTTTAGTTGAAAAAGTCATAATTCACATCCAACAGTCATTTAGAGTCAAAAGATTAAATGTTAAAATTTCATCATTATAGACCATTTTGGGAACGTTCGACATGTCCGGAGTCATCGTTTTTCATCCGAAAATTGATTTTTTGGACTGTACCAAAAATGATTCAAAATGTCAATTGGATCATGCCTCATGTTGAATAACCACTTTTTAAACCCTCACAGTGACCAAAATTGCCATTTTTACAGAGTTTTGCTTACTCAAAAGCTTCAATTTTGACCCGTTTCAGGCACAGAAATGACTTTAAACACACTTATTTTAGTTGAAAACATCATAATTCACATCCAACAGTCATTTAGAGTCAAAAGAATAAATGTTAAAATTTCATCATTATAGACCATTTTGGGAACGTTCGACATGTCCGGAGTCATTGTTTTTCATCCGAAAATTGATTTTTTGGACTGTACCAAAAATGATTCAAAATGTCAATTGGATCGTGCCTCATGTTGAATAACCACTTTTTAAACCCTCACAGTGACCAAAATGGCCATTTTTACAGAGTTTTGCTTACTCAAAAGCTTCAATTTTGACCCGTTTCAGTCACAGAAATAACTTTAAACACACTTATTTTAGTTGAAAAAGTCATAATTCACATCCAACAGTCATTTAGAGTCAAAAGATTAAATGTTAAAATGTCATCATTATAGACCATTTTGGGAACGTTCGACATGTCCGGAGTCATCGTTTTTCATCCGAAAATCGATTTTTTGGACTGTACCAAAAATGATTCAAAATGTCAATTGGATCATGCCTCATGTTGAAAAACCACTTTTTAAACCCTCACAGTGACCAAAATTGCCATTTTTACAGAGTTTTGCTTACTCAAAAGCTTCAATTTTGACCCGTTTCAGGCACAGAAATGACTTTAACCACACTTGTTTTAGTTGAAAAAGTCATAATTCACATCCAACAGTCATTTAGAGTCAAAAGATTAAATGTTAAAATTTCATCATTATAGACCATTTTGGGAACGTTCGACATGTCCGGAGTCATCGTTTTTCATCCGAAAATTGATTTTTTGGACTGTACCAAAAATGATTCAAAATGTCAATTGGATCGTGCCTCATGTTGAATAACCACTTTTTAAACCCTCACAGTGACCAAAATGGCCATTTTTACAGAGTTTTGCTTACTCAAAAGCTTCAATTTTGACCCGTTTCAGGCACAGAAATGACTTTAAACACACTTATTTTAGTTGAAAAAGTCATACTTCACATCCAACAGTCATTTAGAGTCAAAAGATTAAATGTTAAAATTTCATCATTATAGACCATTTTGG
Source organism: Lissotriton vulgaris (assembly GCF_964263255.1). Lineage (NCBI taxonomy): Eukaryota > Metazoa > Chordata > Amphibia > Caudata > Salamandridae > Lissotriton > Lissotriton vulgaris. The sequence continues at coordinate 205,483 of NW_028241909.1, forward strand.
GAACGTTCGACATGTCCGGAGTCATCGTTTTTCATCCGAAAATCGATTTCTTGGACTGTACCAAAAATGATTCAAAATGTCAATTGGATCATGCCTCATGTTGAATAACCACTTTTTAAACCCTCACAGTGACCAAAATTGCCATTTTTACAGAGTTTTGCTTACTCAAAAGCTTCCATTTTGACCCGTTTCAGGCACAGAAATGACTTTAAACACACTTATTTTAGTTGAAAAAGTCATAATTCACATCCAACAGTCATTTAGAGTCAAAAGATTAAATGTTAAAATTTCATCATTATAGACCATTTTGGGAACGTTCGACATGTCCGGAGTCATCGTTTTTCATCTGAAAATCGATTTTTTGGACTGTACCAAAAATGATTCAGAATGTCAATTGGATCGTGCCTCATGTTGAATAACCACTTTTGAAACCCTCACAGTGACCAAAATTGCCATTTTTACAGAGTTTTGCTTACTCAAAAGCTTCAATTTTGACCCGTTTCAGGCACAGAAATGACTTTAAACACACTTATTTTAGTTGAAAAAGTCATAATTCACATCCAACAGTCATTTAGAGTCAAAAGATTAAATGTTAAAATTTCATCATTATAGACCATTTTGGGAACGTTCGACATGTCCGGAGTCATCGTTTTTCATCCGAAAATCGATTTTTTGGACTGTACCAAAAATCATTCAAAATGTCAATTGGATCATGCCTCATGTTGAATAACCACTTTTTAAACCCTCACAGTGACCAAAATGGCCATTTTTACAGAGTTTTGCTTACTCAAAAGCTTCAATTTTGACCCGTTTCAGGCACAGAAATGACTTTAACCACACTTGTTTTAGTTGAAAAAGTCATAATTCACATCCAACAGTCATTTAGAGTCAAAAGATTAAATGTTAAAATTTCATCATTATAGACCATTTTGGGAACGTTCGACATGTCCGGAGTCATCGTTTTTCATCCGAAAATTGATTTTTTGGACTGTACCAAAAATGATTCAAAATGTCAATTGGATCATGCCTCATGTTGAATAACCACTTTTTAAACCCTCACAGTGACCAAAATTGCCATTTTTACAGAGTTTTGCTTACTCAAAAGCTTCAATTTTGACCCGTTTCAGGCACAGAAATGACTTTAAACACACTTATTTTAGTTGAAAACATCATAATTCACATCCAACAGTCATTTAGAGTCAAAAGAATAAATGTTAAAATTTCATCATTATAGACCATTTTGGGAACGTTCGACATGTCCGGAGTCATCGTTTTTCATCCGAAAATTGATTTTTTGGAATGTACCAAAAATGATTCAAAATGTCAATTGGATCGTGCCTCATGTTGAATAACCACTTTTTAAACCCTCACAGTGACCAAAATTGCCATTTTTACAGAGTTTTGCTTACTCAAAAGCTTCAATTTTGACCCGTTTCAGTCACAGAAATGACTTTAAACACACTTATTTTAGTTGAAAAAGTCATACTTCACATCCAACAGTCATTTAGAGTCAAAAGATTAAATGTTAACATTTCATCATTATAGACCATTTTGGGAACGTTCGACATGTCCGGAGTCATAATTTTTCATCGGAAAATCGATTTTTTGGACGGTACCAAAAATGATTCAAAATGTCAATTGGATCGTGCCTCATGTTGAATAACCACTTTTTAAACCCTCACAGTGACCAAAATGGCCATTTTTACAAAGTTTTGCTTACTCAAAAGCTTCAATTTTGACCCGTTTCAGTCACAGAAATGACTTTAAACACACTTATTTTAGTTGAAAAAGTCATAATTCACATCCAACAGTCATTTAGAGTCAAAAGATTAAATGTTAAAATTTCATTATTATAGACCATTTTGGGAACGTTCGACATGTCCGGAGTCATCGTTTTTCATCCGAAAATCGATTTTTTGGACTGTACCAAAAATGATTCAAAATGTCAATTGGATCATGCCTCATGTTGAATAACCACTTTTTAAACCCTCACAGTGACCAAAATTGCCATTTTTACAGAGTTTTGCTTACTCAAAAGCTTCAATTTTGACCCGTTTCAGGCACAGAAATGACTTTAAACACACTTATTTTAGTTGAAAAAGTCATAATTCACATCCAACAGTCATTTAGAGTCAAAAGATTAAATGTTAAAATTTCATCATTATAGACCATTTTGGGAACGTTCGACATGTCCGGAGTCATCGTTTTTCATCCGAAAATTGATTTTTTGGACTGTACCAAAAATGATTCAAAATGTCAATTGGATCATGCCTCATGTTGAATAACCACTTTTTAAACCCTCACAGTGACCAAAATTGCCATTTTTACAGAGTTTTGATTACTCAAAAGCTTCAATTTTGACCCGTTTCAGTCACAAAAATTACTTTAAACACACTTATTTTAGTTGAAAAAGTCATAATTCACATCCAACAGTCATTTAGAGTCAAAAGATTAAATGTTAAAATTTCATCATTATAGACCATTTTGGGAACGTTCGACATGTCCGGAGTCATTGTTTTTCATCCGAAAATTGATTTTTTGGACTGTACCAAAAATGATTCAAAATGTCAATTGGATCGTGCCTCATGTTGAATAACCACTTTTTAAACCCTCACAGTGACCAAAATGGCCATTTTTACAGAGTTTTGCTTACTCAAAAGCTTCAATTTTGACCCGTTTCAGTCACAGAAATGACTTTAAACACACTTATTTTAGTTGAAAAAGTCATAATTCACATCCAACAGTCATTTAGAGTCAAAAGATTAAATGTTAAAATTTCATTATTATAGACCATTTTGGGAACGTTCGACATGTCCGGAGTCATAATTTTTCATCGGAAAATCGATTTTTTGGACGGTACCAAAAATGATTCAAAATGTCAATTGGATCGTGCCTCATGTTGAATAACCACTTTTTAAACCCTCACAGTGACCAAAATGGCCATTTTTACAGAGTTTTGCTTACTCAAAAGCTTCAATTTTGACCCGTTTCAGTCACAGAAATGACTTTAAACACACTTATTTTAGTTGAAAAAGTCATAATTCACATCCAACAGTCATTTAGAGTCAAAAGATTAAATGTTAAAATTTCATTATTATAGACCATTTTGGGAACGTTCGACATGTCCGGAGTCATCGTTTTTCATCCGAAAATCGATTTTTTGGACTGTACCAAAAATGATTCAAAATGTCAATTGGATCATGCCTCATGTTGAATAACCACTTTTTAAACCCTCACAGTGACCAAAATTGCCATTTTTACAGAGTTTTGCTTACTCAAAAGCTTCAATTTTGACCCGTTTCAGGCACAGAAATGACTTTAAACACACTTATTTTAGTTGAAAAAGTCATAATTCACATCCAACAGTCATTTAGAGTCAAAAGATTAAATGTTAAAATTTCATCATTATAGACCATTTTGGGAACGTTCGACATGTCCGGAGTCATCGTTTTTCATCCGAAAATTGATTTTTTGGACTGTACCAAAAATGATTCAAAATGTCAATTGGATCATGCCTCATGTTGAATAACCACTTTTTAAACCCTCACAGTGACCAAAATTGCCATTTTTACAGAGTTTTGATTACTCAAAAGCTTCAATTTTGACCCGTTTCAGTCACAAAAATTACTTTAAACACACTTATTTTAGTTGAAAAAGTCATAATTCACATCCAACAGTCATTTAGAGTCAAAAGATTAAATGTTAAAATTTCATCATTATAGACCATTTTGGGAACGTTCGACATGTCCGGAGTCATTGTTTTTCATCCGAAAATTGATTTTTTGGACTGTACCAAAAATGATTCAAAATGTCAATTGGATCGTGCCTCATGTTGAATAACCACTTTTTAAACCCTCACAGTGACCAAAATGGCCATTTTTACAGAGTTTTGCTTACTCAAAAGCTTCAATTTTGACCCGTTTCAGTCACAGAAATGACTTTAAACACACTTATTTTAGTTGAAAAAGTCATAATTCACATCCAACAGTCATTTAGAGTCAAAAGATTAAATGTTAAAATTTCATTATTATAGACCATTTTGGGAACGTTCGACATGTCCGGAGTCATCGTTTTTCATCCGAAAATCGATTTTTTTGGACTGTACCAAAAATGATTCAAAATGTCAATTGGATCATGCCTCATGTTGAATAACCACTTTTTAAACCCTCACAGTGACCAAAATTGCCATTTTTACAGAGTTTTGCTTACTCAAAAGCTTCAATTTTGACCCGTTTCAGGCACAGAAATGACTTTAACACACTTATTTTAGTTGAAAAAGTCATAATTCACATCCAACAGTCATTTAGAGTCAAAAGATTAAATGTTAAAATTTCATCATTATAGACCATTTTGGGAACGTTCGACATGTCCGGAGTCATCGTTTTTCATCCGAAAATTGATTTTTTGGACTGTACCAAAAATGATTCAAAATGTCAATTGGATCGTGCCTCATGTTGAATAACCACTTTTTAAACCCTCACAGTGACCAAAATTGCCATTTTTACAGAGTTTTGCTTACTCAAAAGCTTCCATTTTGACCCGTTTCAGGCACAGAAAGGACTTTAAACACACTTATTTTAGTTGAAAAAGTCATAATTCACATCCAACAGTCATTTAGAGTCAAAAGATTAAATGTTAAAATTTCATCATTATAGACCATTTTGGGAACGTTCGACATGTCCGGAGTCATCGTTTTTCATCCGAAAATTGATTTTTTGGACTGTACCAAAAATGATTCAAAATGTCAATTGGATCATGCCTCATGTTGAATAACCACTTTTTAAACCCTCACAGTGACCAAAATTGCCATTTTTACAGAGTTTTGCTTACTCAAAAGCTTCAATTTTGACCCGTTTCAGGCACAGAAATGACTTTAAACACACTTATTTTAGTTGAAAACATCATAATTCACATCCAACAGTCATTTAGAGTCAAAAGAATAAATGTTAAAATTTCATCATTATAGACCATTTTGGGAACGTTCGACATGTCCGGAGTCATTGTTTTTCATCCGAAAATTGATTTTTTGGACTGTACCAAAAATGATTCAAAATGTCAATTGGATCGTGCCTCATGTTGAATAACCACTTTTTAAACCCTCACAGTGACCAAAATGGCCATTTTTACAGAGTTTTGCTTACTCAAAAGCTTCAATTTTGACCCGTTTCAGTCACAGAAATGACTTTAAACACACTTATTTTAGTTGAAAAAGTCATAATTCACATCCAACAGTCATTTAGAGTCAAAAGATTAAATGTTAAAATGTCATCATTATAGACCATTTTGGGAACGTTCGACATGTCCGGAGTCATCGTTTTTCATCCGAAAATCGATTTTTTGGACTGTACCAAAAATGATTCAAAATGTCAATTGGATCATGCCTCATGTTGAAAAACCACTTTTTAAACCCTCACAGTGACCAAAATTGCCATTTTTACAGAGTTTTGCTTACTCAAAAGCTTCAATTTTGACCCGTTTCAGGCACAGAAATGACTTTAACCACACTTGTTTTAGTTGAAAAAGTCATAATTCACATCCAACAGTCATTTAGAGTCAAAAGATTAAATGTTAAAATTTCATCATTATAGACCATTTTGGGAACGTTCGACATGTCCGGAGTCATCGTTTTTCATCCGAAAATTGATTTTTTGGACTGTACCAAAAATGATTCAAAATGTCAATTGGATCATGCCTCATGTTGAATAACCACTTTTTAAACCCTCACAGTGACCAAAATTGCCATTTTTACAGAGTTTTGCTTACTCAAAAGCTTCAATTTTGACCCGTTTCAGGCACAGAAATGACTTTAAACACACTTATTTTAGTTGAAAACATCATAATTCACATCCAACAGTCATTTAGAGTCAAAAGAATAAATGTTAAAATTTCATCATTATAGACCATTTTGGGAACGTTCGACATGTCCGGAGTCATTGTTTTTCATCCGAAAATTGATTTTTTGGACTGTACCAAAAATGATTCAAAATGTCAATTGGATCGTGCCTCATGTTGAATAACCACTTTTTAAACCCTCACAGTGACCAAAATGGCCATTTTTACAGAGTTTTGCTTACTCAAAAGCTTCAATTTTGACCCGTTTCAGTCACAGAAATGACTTTAAACACACTTATTTTAGTTGAAAAAGTCATAATTCACATCCAACAGTCATTTAGAGTCAAAAGATTAAATGTTAAAATGTCATCATTATAGACCATTTTGGGAACGTTCGACATGTCCGGAGTCATCGTTTTTCATCCGAAAATCGATTTTTTGGACTGTACCAAAAATGATTCAAAATGTCAATTGGATCATGCCTCATGTTGAAAAACCACTTTTTAAACCCTCACAGTGACCAAAATTGCCATTTTTACAGAGTTTTGCTTACTCAAAAGCTTCAATTTTGACCCGTTTCAGGCACAGAAATGACTTTAACCACACTTGTTTTAGTTGAAAAAGTCATAATTCACATCCAACAGTCATTTAGAGTCAAAAGATTAAATGTTAAAATTTCATCATTATAGACCATTTTGGGAACGTTCGACATGTCCGGAGTCATCGTTTTTCATCCGAAAATTGATTTTTTGGACTGTACCAAAAATGATTCAAAATGTCAATTGGATCGTGCCTCATGTTGAATAACCACTTTTTAAACCCTCACAGTGACCAAAATGGCCATTTTTACAGAGTTTTGCTTACTCAAAAGCTTCAATTTTGACCCGTTTCAGGCACAGAAATGACTTTAAACACACTTATTTTAGTTGAAAAAGTCATACTTCACATCCAACAGTCATTTAGAGTCAAAAGATTAAATGTTAAAATTTCATCATTATAGACCATTTTGGGAACGTTCGACATGTCCGGAGTCATCGTTTTTCATCCGAAAATCGATTTCTTGGACTGTACCAAAAATGATTCAAAATGTCAATTGGATCATGCCTCATGTTGAATAACCACTTTTTAAACCCTCACAGTGACCAAAATTGCCATTTTTACAGAGTTTTGCTTACTCAAAAGCTTCCATTTTGACCCGTTTCAGGCACAGAAATGACTTTAAACACACTTATTTTAGTTGAAAAAGTCATAATTCACATCCAACAGTCATTTAGAGTCAAAAGATTAAATGTTAAAATTTCATCATTATAGACCATTTTGGGAACGTTCGACATGTCCGGAGTCATCGTTTTTCATCTGAAAATCGATTTTTTGGACTGTACCAAAAATGATTCAGAATGTCAATTGGATCGTGCCTCATGTTGAATAACCACTTTTGAAACCCTCACAGTGACCAAAATTGCCATTTTTACAGAGTTTTGCTTACTCAAAAGCTTCAATTTTGACCCGTTTCAGGCACAGAAATGACTTTAAACACACTTATTTTAGTTGAAAAAGTCATAATTCACATCCAACAGTCATTTAGAGTCAAAAGATTAAATGTTAAAATTTCATCATTATAGACCATTTTGGGAACGTTCGACATGTCCGGAGTCATCGTTTTTCATCCGAAAATCGATTTTTTGGACTGTACCAAAAATCATTCAAAATGTCAATTGGATCATGCCTCATGTTGAATAACCACTTTTTAAACCCTCACAGTGACCAAAATGGCCATTTTTACAGAGTTTTGCTTACTCAAAAGCTTCAATTTTGACCCGTTTCAGGCACAGAAATGACTTTAACCACACTTGTTTTAGTTGAAAAAGTCATAATTCACATCCAACAGTCATTTAGAGTCAAAAGATTAAATGTTAAAATTTCATCATTATAGACCATTTTGGGAACGTTCGACATGTCCGGAGTCATCGTTTTTCATCCGAAAATTGATTTTTTGGACTGTACCAAAAATGATTCAAAATGTCAATTGGATCATGCCTCATGTTGAATAACCACTTTTTAAACCCTCACAGTGACCAAAATTGCCATTTTTACAGAGTTTTGCTTACTCAAAAGCTTCAATTTTGACCCGTTTCAGGCACAGAAATGACTTTAAACACACTTATTTTAGTTGAAAACATCATAATTCACATCCAACAGTCATTTAGAGTCAAAAGAATAAATGTTAAAATTTCATCATTATAGACCATTTTGGGAACGTTCGACATGTCCGGAGTCATCGTTTTTCATCCGAAAATCGATTTTTTGGACTGTACCAAAAATGATTCAAAATGTCAATTGGATCGTGCCTCATGTTGAATAACCACTTTTTAAACCCTCACAGTGACCAAAATGGCCATTTTTACAGAGTTTTGCTTACTCAAAAGCTTCAATTTTGACCCGTTTCAGGCACAGAAATGACTTTAAACACACTTATTTTAGTTGAAAAAGTCATACTTCACATCCAACAGTCATTTAGAGTCAAAAGATTAAATGTTAAAATGTCATCATTATAGACCATTTTGGGAACGTTCGACATGTCCGGAGTCATCGTTTTTCATCCGAAAATCGATTTCTTGGACTGTACCAAAAATGATTCAAAATGTCAATTGGATCATGCCTCATGTTGAATAACCACTTTTTAAACCCTCACAGTGACCAAAATTGCCATTTTTACAGAGTTTTGCTTACTCAAAAGCTTCAATTTTGACCCGTTTCAGGCACAGAAATGACTTTAAACACACTTATTTTAGTTGAAAAAGTCATAATTCACATCCAACAGTCATTTAGAGTCAAAAGATTAAATGTTAAAATTTCATCATTATAGACCATTTTGGGAACGTTCGACATGTCCGGAGTCATTGTTTTTCATCCGAAAATTGATTTTTTGGACTGTACCAAAAATGATTCAAAATGTCAATTGGATCGTGCCTCATGTTGAATAACCACTTTTTAAACCCTCACAGTGACCAAAATGGCCATTTTTACAGAGTTTTGCTTACTCAAAAGCTTCAATTTTGACCCGTTTCAGTCACAGAAATGACTTTAAACACACTTATTTTAGTTGAAAAAGTCATAATTCACATCCAACAGTCATTTAGAGTCAAAAGATTAAATGTTAAAATTTCATCATTATAGACCATTTTGGGAACGTTCGACATGTCCGGAGTCATCGTTTTTCATCCGAAAATTGATTTTTTGGACTGTACCAAAAATGATTCAAAATGTCAATTGGATCATGCCTCATGTTGAATAACCACTTTTTAAACCCTCACAGTGACCAAAATTGCCATTTTTACAGAGTTTTGCTTACTCAAAAGCTTCAATTTTGACCCGTTTCAGGCACAGAAATGACTTTAAACACACTTATTTTAGTTGAAAACATCATAATTCACATCCAACAGTCATTTAGAGTCAAAAGAATAAATGTTAAAATTTCATCATTATAGACCATTTTGGGAACGTTCGACATGTCCGGAGTCATTGTTTTTCATCCGAAAATTGATTTTTTGGACTGTACCAAAAATGATTCAAAATGTCAATTGGATCGTGCCTCATGTTGAATAACCACTTTTTAAACCCTCACAGTGACCAAAATGGCCATTTTTACAGAGTTTTGCTTACTCAAAAGCTTCAATTTTGACCCGTTTCAGTCACAGAAATGACTTTAAACACACTTATTTTAGTTGAAAAAGTCATAATTCACATCCAACAGTCATTTAGAGTCAAAAGATTAAATGTTAAAATGTCATCATTATAGACCATTTTGGGAACGTTCGACATGTCCGGAGTCATCGTTTTTCATCCGAAAATCGATTTTTTGGACTGTACCAAAAATGATTCAAAATGTCAATTGGATCATGCCTCATGTTGAAAAACCACTTTTTAAACCCTCACAGTGACCAAAATTGCCATTTTTACAGAGTTTTGCTTACTCAAAAGCTTCAATTTTGACCCGTTTCAGGCACAGAAATGACTTTAACCACACTTGTTTTAGTTGAAAAAGTCATAATTCACATCCAACAGTCATTTAGAGTCAAAAGATTAAATGTTAAAATTTCATCATTATAGACCATTTTGGGAACGTTCGACATGTCCGGAGTCATCGTTTTTCATCCGAAAATTGATTTTTTGGACTGTACCAAAAATGATTCAAAATGTCAATTGGATCATGCCTCATGTTGAATAACCACTTTTTAAACCCTCACAGTGACCAAAATTGCCATTTTTACAGAGTTTTGCTTACTCAAAAGCTTCAATTTTGACCCGTTTCAGGCACAGAAATGACTTTAAACACACTTATTTTAGTTGAAAACATCATAATTCACATCCAACAGTCATTTAGAGTCAAAAGAATAAATGTTAAAATTTCATCATTATAGACCATTTTGGGAACGTTCGACATGTCCGGAGTCATTGTTTTTCATCCGAAAATTGATTTTTTGGACTGTACCAAAAATGATTCAAAATGTCAATTGGATCGTGCCTCATGTTGAATAACCACTTTTTAAACCCTCACAGTGACCAAAATGGCCATTTTTACAGAGTTTTGCTTACTCAAAAGCTTCAATTTTGACCCGTTTCAGTCACAGAAATGACTTTAAACACACTTATTTTAGTTGAAAAAGTCATAATTCACATCCAACAGTCATTTAGAGTCAAAAGATTAAATGTTAAAATGTCATCATTATAGACCATTTTGGGAACGTTCGACATGTCCGGAGTCATCGTTTTTCATCCGAAAATCGATTTTTTGGACTGTACCAAAAATGATTCAAAATGTCAATTGGATCATGCCTCATGTTGAAAAACCACTTTTTAAACCCTCACAGTGACCAAAATTGCCATTTTTACAGAGTTTTGCTTACTCAAAAGCTTCAATTTTGACCCGTTTCAGGCACAGAAATGACTTTAACCACACTTGTTTTAGTTGAAAAAGTCATAATTCACATCCAACAGTCATTTAGAGTCAAAAGATTAAATGTTAAAATTTCATCATTATAGACCATTTTGGGAACGTTCGACATGTCCGGAGTCATCGTTTTTCATCCGAAAATTGATTTTTTGGACTGTACCAAAAATGATTCAAAATGTCAATTGGATCGTGCCTCATGTTGAATAACCACTTTTTAAACCCTCACAGTGACCAAAATGGCCATTTTTACAGAGTTTTGCTTACTCAAAAGCTTCAATTTTGACCCGTTTCAGGCACAGAAATGACTTTAAACACACTTATTTTAGTTGAAAAAGTCATACTTCACATCCAACAGTCATTTAGAGTCAAAAGATTAAATGTTAAAATTTCATCATTATAGACCATTTTGGGAACGTTCGACATGTCCGGAGTCATCGTTTTTCATCCGAAAATCGATTTCTTGGACTGTACCAAAAATGATTCAAAATGTCAATTGGATCATGCCTCATGTTGAATAACCACTTTTTAAACCCTCACAGTGACCAAAATTGCCATTTTTACAGAGTTTTGCTTACTCAAAAGCTTCCATTTTGACCCGTTTCAGGCACAGAAATGACTTTAAACACACTTATTTTAGTTGAAAAAGTCATAATTCACATCCAACAGTCATTTAGAGTCAAAAGATTAAATGTTAAAATTTCATCATTATAGACCATTTTGGGAACGTTCGACATGTCCGGAGTCATCGTTTTTCATCTGAAAATCGATTTTTTGGACTGTACCAAAAATGATTCAGAATGTCAATTGGATCGTGCCTCATGTTGAATAACCACTTTTGAAACCCTCACAGTGACCAAAATTGCCATTTTTACAGAGTTTTGCTTACTCAAAAGCTTCAATTTTGACCCGTTTCAGGCACAGAAATGACTTTAAACACACTTATTTTAGTTGAAAAAGTCATAATTCACATCCAACAGTCATTTAGAGTCAAAAGATTAAATGTTAAAATTTCATCATTATAGACCATTTTGGGAACGTTCGACATGTCCGGAGTCATCGTTTTTCATCCGAAAATCGATTTTTTGGACTGTACCAAAAATCATTCAAAATGTCAATTGGATCATGCCTCATGTTGAATAACCACTTTTTAAACCCTCACAGTGACCAAAATGGCCATTTTTACAGAGTTTTGCTTACTCAAAAGCTTCAATTTTGACCCGTTTCAGGCACAGAAATGACTTTAACCACACTTGTTTTAGTTGAAAAAGTCATAATTCACATCCAACAGTCATTTAGAGTCAAAAGATTAAATGTTAAAATTTCATCATTATAGACCATTTTGGGAACGTTCGACATGTCCGGAGTCATCGTTTTTCATCCGAAAATTGATTTTTTGGACTGTACCAAAAATGATTCAAAATGTCAATTGGATCATGCCTCATGTTGAATAACCACTTTTTAAACCCTCACAGTGACCAAAATTGCCATTTTTACAGAGTTTTGCTTACTCAAAAGCTTCAATTTTGACCCGTTTCAGGCACAGAAATGACTTTAAACACACTTATTTTAGTTGAAAACATCATAATTCACATCCAACAGTCATTTAGAGTCAAAAGAATAAATGTTAAAATTTCATCATTATAGACCATTTTGGGAACGTTCGACATGTCCGGAGTCATTGTTTTTCATCCGAAAATTGATTTTTTGGACTGTACCAAAAATGATTCAAAATGTCAATTGGATCGTGCCTCATGTTGAATAACCACTTTTTAAACCCTCACAGTGACCAAAATGGCCATTTTTACAGAGTTTTGCTTACTCAAAAGCTTCAATTTTGACCCGTTTCAGTCACAGAAATGACTTTAAACACACTTATTTTAGTTGAAAAAGTCATAATTCACATCCAACAGTCATTTAGAGTCAAAAGATTAAATGTTAAAATGTCATCATTATAGACCATTTTGGGAACGTTCGACATGTCCGGAGTCATCGTTTTTCATCCGAAAATCGATTTTTTGGACTGTACCAAAAATGATTCAAAATGTCAATTGGATCATGCCTCATGTTGAAAAACCACTTTTTAAACCCTCACAGTGACCAAAATTGCCATTTTTACAGAGTTTTGCTTACTCAAAAGCTTCAATTTTGACCCGTTTCAGGCACAGAAATGACTTTAACCACACTTGTTTTAGTTGAAAAAGTCATAATTCACATCCAACAGTCATTTAGAGTCAAAAGATTAAATGTTAAAATTTCATCATTATAGACCATTTTGGGAACGTTCGACATGTCCGGAGTCATCGTTTTTCATCCGAAAATTGATTTTTTGGACTGTACCAAAAATGATTCAAAATGTCAATTGGATCGTGCCTCATGTTGAATAACCACTTTTTAAACCCTCACAGTGACCAAAATGGCCATTTTTACAGAGTTTTGCTTACTCAAAAGCTTCAATTTTGACCCGTTTCAGGCACAGAAATGACTTTAAACACACTTATTTTAGTTGAAAAAGTCATACTTCACATCCAACAGTCATTTAGAGTCAAAAGATTAAATGTTAAAATTTCATCATTATAGACCATTTTGGGAACGTTCGACATGTCCGGAGTCATCGTTTTTCATCTGAAAATCGATTTTTTGGACTGTACCAAAAATGATTCAGAATGTCAATTGGATCGTGCCTCATGTTGAATAACCACTTTTTAAACCCTCACAGTGACCAAAATGGCCATTTTTACAGAGTTTTGCTTACTCAAAAGCTTCAATTTTGACCCGTTTCAGGCACAGAAATGACTTTAAACACACTTATTTTAGTTGAAAAAGTCATAATTCACATCCAACAGTCATTTAGAGTCAAAAGATTAAATGTTAAAATGTCATCATTATAGACCATTTTGGGAACGTTCGACATGTCCGGAGTCATCGTTTTTCATCCGAAAATCGATTTTTTGGACTGTACCAAAAATGATTCAAAATGTCAATTGGATCATGCCTCATGTTGAAAAACCACTTTTTAAACCCTCACAGTGACCAAAATTGCCATTTTTACAGAGTTTTGCTTACTCAAAAGCTTCAATTTTGACCCGTTTCAGGCACAGAAATGACTTTAACCACACTTGTTTTAGTTGAAAAAGTCATAATTCACATCCAACAGTCATTTAGAGTCAAAAGATTAAATGTTAAAATTTCATCATTATAGACCATTTTGGGAACGTTCGACATGTCCGGAGTCATCGTTTTTCATCCGAAAATTGATTTTTTGGACTGTACCAAAAATGATTCAAAATGTCAATTGGATCATGCCTCATGTTGAATAACCACTTTTTAAACCCTCACAGTGACCAAAATTGCCATTTTTACAGAGTTTTGCTTACTCAAAAGCTTCAATTTTGACCCGTTTCAGGCACAGAAATGACTTTAAACACACTTATTTTAGTTGAAAACATCATAATTCACATCCAACAGTCATTTAGAGTCAAAAGAATAAATGTTAAAATTTCATCATTATAGACCATTTTGGGAACGTTCGACATGTCCGGAGTCATTGTTTTTCATCCGAAAATTGATTTTTTGGACTGTACCAAAAATGATTCAAAATGTCAATTGGATCGTGCCTCATGTTGAATAACCACTTTTTAAACCCTCACAGTGACCAAAATGGCCATTTTTACAGAGTTTTGCTTACTCAAAAGCTTCAATTTTGACCCGTTTCAGTCACAGAAATGACTTTAAACACACTTATTTTAGTTGAAAAAGTCATAATTCACATCCAACAGTCATTTAGAGTCAAAAGATTAAATGTTAAAATGTCATCATTATAGACCATTTTGGGAACGTTCGACATGTCCGGAGTCATCGTTTTTCATCCGAAAATCGATTTTTTGGACTGTACCAAAAATGATTCAAAATGTCAATTGGATCATGCCTCATGTTGAAAAACCACTTTTAAAACCCTCACAGTGACCAAAATTGCCATTTTTACAGAGTTTTGCTTACTCAAAAGCTTCAATTTTGACCCGTTTCAGGCACAGAAATGACTTTAACCACACTTGTTTTAGTTGAAAAAGTCATAATTCACATCCAACAGTCATTTAGAGTCAAAAGATTAAATGTTAAAATTTCATCATTATAGACCATTTTGGGAACGTTCGACATGTCCGGAGTCATCGTTTTTCATCCGAAAATTGATTTTTTGGACTGTACCAAAAATGATTCAAAATGTCAATTGGATCGTGCCTCATGTTGAATAACCACTTTTTAAACCCTCACAGTGACCAAAATGGCAATTTTTACAGAGTTTTGCTTACTCAAAAGCTTCAATTTTGACCCGTTTCAGGCACAGAAATGACTTTAAACACACTTATTTTAGTTGAAAAAGTCATACTTCACATCCAACAGTCATTTAGAGTCAAAAGATTAAATGTTAAAATTTCATCATTATAGACCATTTTGGGAACGTTCGACATGTCCGGAGTCATCGTTTTTCATCCGAAAATCGATTTCTTGGACTGTACCAAAAATGATTCAAAATGTCAATTGGATCATGCCTCATGTTGAATAACCACTTTTTAAACCCTCACAGTGACCAAAATTGCCATTTTTACAGAGTTTTGCTTACTCAAAAGCTTCCATTTTGACCCGTTTCAGGCACAGAAATGACTTTAAACACACTTATTTTAGTTGAAAAAGTCATAATTCACATCCAACAGTCATTTAGAGTCAAAAGATTAAATGTTAAAATTTCATCATTATAGACCATTTTGGGAACGTTCGACATGTCCGGAGTCATCGTTTTTCATCTGAAAATCGATTTTTTGGACTGTACCAAAAATGATTCAGAATGTCAATTGGATCGTGCCTCATGTTGAATAACCACTTTTGAAACCCTCACAGTGACCAAAATTGCCATTTTTACAGAGTTTTGCTTACTCAAAAGCTTCAATTTTGACCCGTTTCAGGCACAGAAATGACTTTAAACACACTTATTTTAGTTGAAAAAGTCATAATTCACATCCAACAGTCATTTAGAGTCAAAAGATTAAATGTTAAAATTTCATCATTATAGACCATTTTGGGAACGTTCGACATGTCCGGAGTCATCGTTTTTCATCCGAAAATCGATTTTTTGGACTGTACCAAAAATCATTCAAAATGTCAATTGGATCATGCCTCATGTTGAATAACCACTTTTTAAACCCTCACAGTGACCAAAATGGCCATTTTTACAGAGTTTTGCTTACTCAAAAGCTTCAATTTTGACCCGTTTCAGGCACAGAAATGACTTTAACCACACTTGTTTTAGTTGAAAAAGTCATAATTCACATCCAACAGTCATTTGGAGTCAAAAGATTAAATGTTAAAATTTCATCATTATAGACCATTTTGGGAACGTTCGACATGTCCGGAGTCATCGTTTTTCATCCGAAAATTGATTTTTTGGACTGTACCAAAAATGATTCAAAATGTCAATTGGATCATGCCTCATGTTGAATAACCACTTTTTAAACCCTCACAGTGACCAAAATTGCCATTTTTACAGAGTTTTGCTTACTCAAAAGCTTCAATTTTGACCCGTTTCAGGCACAGAAATGACTTTAAACACACTTATTTTAGTTGAAAACATCATAATTCACATCCAACAGTCATTTAGAGTCAAAAGAATAAATGTTAAAATTTCATCATTATAGACCATTTTGGGAACGTTCGACATGTCCGGAGTCATTGTTTTTCATCCGAAAATTGATTTTTTGGACTGTACCAAAAATGATTCAAAATGTCAATTGGATCGTGCCTCATGTTGAATAACCACTTTTTAAACCCTCACAGTGACCAAAATGGCCATTTTTACAGAGTTTTGCTTACTCAAAAGCTTCAATTTTGACCCGTTTCAGTCACAGAAATGACTTTAAACACACTTATTTTAGTTGAAAAAGTCATAATTCACATCCAACAGTCATTTAGAGTCAAAAGATTAAATGTTAAAATGTCATCATTATAGACCATTTTGGGAACGTTCGACATGTCCGGAGTCATCGTTTTTCATCCGAAAATCGATTTTTTGGACTGTACCAAAAATGATTCAAAATGTCAATTGGATCATGCCTCATGTTGAAAAACCACTTTTTAAACCCTCACAGTGACCAAAATTGCCATTTTTACAGAGTTTTGCTTACTCAAAAGCTTCAATTTTGACCCGTTTCAGGCACAGAAATGACTTTAACCACACTTGTTTTAGTTGAAAAAGTCATAATTCACATCCAACAGTCATTTAGAGTCAAAAGATTAAATGTTAAAATTTCATCATTATAGACCATTTTGGGAACGTTCGACATGTCCGGAGTCATCGTTTTTCATCCGAAAATTGATTTTTTGGACTGTACCAAAAATGATTCAAAATGTCAATTGGATCGTGCCTCATGTTGAATAACCACTTTTTAAACCCTCACAGTGACCAAAATGGCCATTTTTACAGAGTTTTGCTTACTCAAAAGCTTCAATTTTGACCCGTTTCAGGCACAGAAATGACTTTAAACACACTTATTTTAGTTGAAAAAGTCATACTTCACATCCAACAGTCATTTAGAGTCAAAAGATTAAATGTTAAAATTTCATCATTATAGACCATTTTGGGAACGTTCGACATGTCCGGAGTCATCGTTTTTCATCTGAAAATCGATTTTTTGGACTGTACCAAAAATGATTCAGAATGTCAATTGGATCGTGCCTCATGTTGAATAACCACTTTTTAAACCCTCACAGTGACCAAAATGGCCATTTTTACAGAGTTTTGCTTACTCAAAAGCTTCAATTTTGACCCGTTTCAGGCACAGAAATGACTTTAAACACACTTATTTTAGTTGAAAAAGTCATAATTCACATCCAACAGTCATTTAGAGTCAAAAGATTAAATGTTAAAATTTCATCATTATAGACCATTTTGGGAACGTTCGACATGTCCGGAGTCATCGTTTTTCATCCGAAAATCGATTTTTTGGACTGTACCAAAAATGATTCAAAATGTCAATTGGATCATGCCTCATGTTGAATAACCACTTTTTAAACCCTCACAGTGACCAAAATTGCCATTTTTACAGAATTTTGATTACTCAAAAGCTTCAATTTTGACCCGTTTCAGTCACAAAAATTACTTTAAACACACTTATTTTAGTTGAAAAAGTCATAATTCACATCCAACAGTCATTTAGAGTCAAAAGATTAAATGTTAAAATTTCATCATTATAGACCATTTTGGGAACGTTCGACATGTCCGGAGTCATCGTTTTTCATCCGAAAATTGATTTTTTGGAATGTACCAAAAATGATTCAAAATGTCAATTGGATCGTGCCTCATGTTGAATAACCACTTTTTAAACCTTCACAGTGACCAAAATTGCCATTTTTACAGAGTTTTGCTTACTCAAAAGCTTCAATTTTGACCCGTTTCAGTCACAGAAATGACTTTAAACACACTTATTTTAGTTGAAAAAGTCATACTTCACATCCAACAGTCATTTAGAGTCAAAAGATTAAATGTTAAAATGTCATCATTATAGACCATTTTGGGAACGTTCGACATGTCCGGAGTCATAATTTTTCATCCGAAAATCGATTTTTTGGACGGTACCAAAAATGATTCAAAATGTCAATTGGATCGTGCCTCATGTTGAATAACCACTTTTTAAACCCTCACAGTGACCAAAATGGCCATTTTTACAAAGTTTTGCTTACTCAAAAGCTTCAATTTTGACCCGTTTCAGTCACAGAAATGACTTTAAACACACTTATTTTAGTTGAAAAAGTCATAATTCACATCCAACAGTCATTTAGAGTCAAAAGATTAAATGTTAAAATTTCATCATTATAGACCATTTTGGGAACGTTCGACATGTCCGGAGTCATCGTTTTTCATCCGAAAATCGATTTTTTGGACTGTACCAAAAATGATTCAAAATGTCAATTGGATCATGCCTCATGTTGAATAACCACTTTTTAAACCCTCACAGTGACCAAAATTGCCATTTTTACAGAGTTTTGATTACTCAAAAGCTTCAATTTTGACCCGTTTCAGTCACAAAAATTACTTTAAACACACTTATTTTAGTTGAAAAAGTCATAATTCACATCCAACAGTCATTTAGAGTCAAAAGATTAAATGTTAAAATTTCATCATTATAGACCATTTTGGGAACGTTCGACATGTCCGGAGTCATCGTTTTTCATCCGAAAATTGATTTTTTGGACTGTACCAAAAATGATTCAAAATGTCAATTGGATCATGCCTCATGTTGAATAACCACTTTTTAAACCCTCACAGTGACCAAAATTGCCATTTTTACAGAGTTTTGTTTACTCAAAAGCTTCAATTTTGACCCGTTTCAGGCACAGAAATGACTTTAAACACACTTATTTTAGTTGAAAAAGTCATAATTCACATCCAACAGTCATTTAGAGTCAAAAGATTAAATGTTAAAATTTCATCATTATAGACCATTTTGGGAACGTTCGACATGTCCGGAGTCATCGTTTTTCATCCGAAAATTGATTTTTTGGAATGTACCAAAAATGATTCAAAATGTCAATTGGATCGTGCCTCATGTTGAATAACCACTTTTTAAACCCTCACAGTGACCAAAATTGCCATTTTTACAGAGTTTTGCTTACTCAAAAGCTTCAATTTTGACCCGTTTCAGGCACAGAAATGACTTTAAACACACTTGTTTTAGTTGAAAAAGTCATAAATCACATCCAACAGTCATTTAGAGTCAAAAGATTAAATGTTAAAATTTCATTATTATAGACCATTTTGGGAACGTTCGACATGTCCGGAGTCATCGTTTTTCATCCGAAAATCGATTTTTTTGGACTGTACCAAAAATGATTCAAAATGTCAATTGGATCATGCCTCATGTTGAATAACCACTTTTTAAACCCTCACAGTGACCAAAATTGCCATTTTTACAGAGTTTTGCTTACTCAAAAGCTTCCATTTTGACCCGTTTCAGGCACAGAAATGACTTTAAACACACTTATTTTAGTTGAAAAAGTCATAATTCACATCCAACAGTCATTTAGAGTCAAAAGATTAAATGTTAAAATTTCATCATTATAGACCATTTTGGGAACGTTCGACATGTCCGGAGTCATCGTTTTTCATCTGAAAATCGATTTTTTGGACTGTACCAAAAATGATTCAGAATGTCAATTGGATCGTGCCTCATGTTGAATAACCACTTTTGAAACCCTCACAGTGACCAAAATTGCCATTTTTACAGAGTTTTGCTTACTCAAAAGCTTCAATTTTGACCCGTTTCAGGCACAGAAATGACTTTAAACACACTTATTTTAGTTGAAAAAGTCATACTTCACATCCAACAGTCATTTAGAGTCAAAAGATTAAATGTTAAAATTTCATCATTATAGACCATTTTGGGAACGTTCGACATGTCCGGAGTCATCATTTTTCATCCGAAAATCGATTTTTTGGACTGTACCAAAAATGATTCAAAATGTCAATTGGATCGTGCCTCATGTTGAATAACCACTTTTTAAACCCTCACAGTGACCAAAATGGCCATTTTTACAAAGTTTTGCTTACTCAAAAGCTTCAATTTTGACCCGTTTCAGTCACAGAAATGACTTTAAACACACTTATTTTAGTTGAAAAAGTCATAATTCACATCCAACAGTCATTTAGAGTCAAAAGATTAAATGTTAAAATTTCATCATTATAGACCATTTTGGGAACGTTCGACATGTCCGGAGTCATCGTTTTTCATCCGAAAATCGATTTTTTGGACTGTACCAAAAATGATTCAAAATGTCAATTGGATCATGCCTCATGTTGAATAACCACTTTTTAAACCCTCACAGTGACCAAAATGGCCATTTTTACAGAGTTTTGCTTACTCAAAAGCTTCAATTTTGACCCGTTTCAGGCACAGAAATGACTTTAAACACACTTATTTTAGTTGAAAAAGTCATAATTCACATCCAACAGTCATTTAGAGTCAAAAGATTAAATGTTAAAATTTCATCATTATAGACCATTTTGGGAACGTTCGACATGTCCGGAGTCATCGTTTTTCATCCGAAAATCGATTTTTTGGACTGTACCAAAAATGATTCAAAATGTCAATTGGATCATGCCTCATGTTGAATAACCACTTTTTAAACCCTCACAGTGACCAAAATTGCCATTTTTACAGAGTTTTGATTACTCAAAAGCTTCAATTTTGACCCGTTTCAGTCACAAAAATTACTTTAAACACACTTATTTTAGTTGAAAAAGTCATAATTCACATCCAACAGTCATTTAGAGTCAAAAGATTAAATGTTAAAATTTCATCATTATAGACCATTTTGGGAACGTTCGACATGTCCGGAGTCATCGTTTTTCATCCGAAAATTGATTTTTTGGAATGTACCAAAAATGATTCAAAATGTCAATTGGATCGTGCCTCATGTTGAATAACCACTTTTTAAACCCTCACAGTGACCAAAATTGCCATTTTTACAGAGTTTTGCTTACTCAAAAGCTTCAATTTTGACCCGTTTCAGTCACAGAAATGACTTTAAACACACTTATTTTAGTTGAAAAAGTCATACTTCACATCCAACAGTCATTTAGAGTCAAAAGATTAAATGTTAAAATTTCATCATTATAGACCATTTTGGGAACGTTCGACATGTCCGGAGTCATCATTTTTCATCCGAAAATCGATTTTTTGGACGGTACCAAAAATGATTCAAAATGTCAATTGGATAGTGCCTCATGTTGAATAACCACTTTTTAAACCCTCACAGTGACCAAAATTGCCATTTTTACAGAGTTTTGATTACTCAAAAGCTTCAATTTTGACCCGTTTCAGTCACAAAAATTACTTTAAACACACTTATTTTAGTTGAAAAAGTCATAATTCACATCCAACAGTCATTTAGAGTCAAAAGATTAAATGTTAAAATTTCATCATTATAGACCATTTTGGGAACGTTCGACATGTCCGGAGTCATCGTTTTTCATCCGAAAATTGATTTTTTGGACTGTACCAAAAATGATTCAAAATGTCAATTGGATCATGCCTCATGTTGAATAACCACTTTTTAAACCCTCACAGTGACCAAAATTGCCATTTTTACAGAGTTTTGTTTACTCAAAAGCTTCAATTTTGACCCGTTTCAGGCACAGAAATGACTTTAAACACACTTATTTTAGTTGAAAAAGTCATAATTCACATCCAACAGTCATTTAGAGTCAAAAGATTAAATGTTAAAATTTCATCATTATAGACCATTTTGGGAACGTTCGACATGTCCGGAGTCATCGTTTTTCATCCGAAAATTGATTTTTTGGAATGTACCAAAAATGATTCAAAATGTCAATTGGATCGTGCCTCATGTTGAATAACCACTTTTTAAACCCTCACAGTGACCAAAATTGCCATTTTTACAGAGTTTTGCTTACTCAAAAGCTTCAATTTTGACCCGTTTCAGGCACAGAAATGACTTTAAACACACTTGTTTTAGTTGAAAAAGTCATAATTCACATCCAACAGTCATTTAGAGTCAAAAGATTAAATGTTAAAATTTCATCATTATAGACCATTTTGGGAACGTTCGACATGTCCGGAGTCATCATTTTTCATCCGAAAATCGATTTTTTGGACTGTACCAAAAATGATTCAAAATGTCAATTGGATCGTGCCTCATGTTGAATAACCACTTTTTAAACCCTCACAGTGACCAAAATGGCCATTTTTACAAAGTTTTGCTTACTCAAAAGCTTCAATTTTGACCCGTTTCAGTCACAGAAATGACTTTAAACACACTTATTTTAGTTGAAAAAGTCATAATTCACATCCAACAGTCATTTAGAGTCAAAAGATTAAATGTTAAAATTTCATCATTATAGACCATTTTGGGAACGTTCGACATGTCCGGAGTCATCGTTTTTCATCCGAAAATCGATTTTTTGGACTGTACCAAAAATGATTCAAAATGTCAATTGGATCATGCCTCATGTTGAATAACCACTTTTTAAACCCTCACAGTGACCAAAATTGCCATTTTTACAGAATTTTGATTACTCAAAAGCTTCAATTTTGACCCGTTTCAGTCACAAAAATTACTTTAAACACACTTATTTTAGTTGAAAAAGTCATAATTCACATCCAACAGTCATTTAGAGTCAAAAGATTAAATGTTAAAATTTCATCATTATAGACCATTTTGGGAACGTTCGACATGTCCGGAGTCATCGTTTTTCATCCGAAAATTGATTTTTTGGAATGTACCAAAAATGATTCAAAATGTCAATTGGATCGTGCCTCATGTTGAATAACCACTTTTTAAACCTTCACAGTGACCAAAATTGCCATTTTTACAGAGTTTTGCTTACTCAAAAGCTTCAATTTTGACCCGTTTCAGTCACAGAAATGACTTTAAACACACTTATTTTAGTTGAAAAAGTCATACTTCACATCCAACAGTCATTTAGAGTCAAAAGATTAAATGTTAAAATGTCATCATTATAGACCATTTTGGGAACGTTCGACATGTCCGGAGTCATAATTTTTCATCCGAAAATCGATTTTTTGGACGGTACCAAAAATGATTCAAAATGTCAATTGGATCGTGCCTCATGTTGAATAACCACTTTTTAAACCCTCACAGTGACCAAAATGGCCATTTTTACAAAGTTTTGCTTACTCAAAAGCTTCAATTTTGACCCGTTTCAGTCACAGAAATGACTTTAAACACACTTATTTTAGTTGAAAAAGTCATAATTCACATCCAACAGTCATTTAGAGTCAAAAGATTAAATGTTAAAATTTCATCATTATAGACCATTTTGGGAACGTTCGACATGTCCGGAGTCATCGTTTTTCATCCGAAAATCGATTTTTTGGACTGTACCAAAAATGATTCAAAATGTCAATTGGATCATGCCTCATGTTGAATAACCACTTTTTAAACCCTCACAGTGACCAAAATTGCCATTTTTACAGAGTTTTGATTACTCAAAAGCTTCAATTTTGACCCGTTTCAGTCACAAAAATTACTTTAAACACACTTATTTTAGTTGAAAAAGTCATAATTCACATCCAACAGTCATTTAGAGTCAAAAGATTAAATGTTAAAATTTCATCATTATAGACCATTTTGGGAACGTTCGACATGTCCGGAGTCATCGTTTTTCATCCGAAAATTGATTTTTTGGACTGTACCAAAAATGATTCAAAATGTCAATTGGATCATGCCTCATGTTGAATAACCACTTTTTAAACCCTCACAGTGACCAAAATTGCCATTTTTACAGAGTTTTGTTTACTCAAAAGCTTCAATTTTGACCCGTTTCAGGCACAGAAATGACTTTAAACACACTTATTTTAGTTGAAAAAGTCATAATTCACATCCAACAGTCATTTAGAGTCAAAAGATTAAATGTTAAAATTTCATCATTATAGACCATTTTGGGAACGTTCGACATGTCCGGAGTCATCGTTTTTCATCCGAAAATTGATTTTTTGGAATGTACCAAAAATGATTCAAAATGTCAATTGGATCGTGCCTCATGTTGAATAACCACTTTTTAAACCCTCACAGTGACCAAAATTGCCATTTTTACAGAGTTTTGCTTACTCAAAAGCTTCAATTTTGACCCGTTTCAGGCACAGAAATGACTTTAAACACACTTGTTTTAGTTGAAAAAGTCATAAATCACATCCAACAGTCATTTAGAGTCAAAAGATTAAATGTTAAAATTTCATTATTATAGACCATTTTGGGAACGTTCGACATGTCCGGAGTCATCGTTTTTCATCCGAAAATCGATTTTTTTGGACTGTACCAAAAATGATTCAAAATGTCAATTGGATCATGCCTCATGTTGAATAACCACTTTTTAAACCCTCACAGTGACCAAAATTGCCATTTTTACAGAGTTTTG
Organism: Lissotriton vulgaris; assembly: GCF_964263255.1. Classification (NCBI taxonomy): domain Eukaryota; kingdom Metazoa; phylum Chordata; class Amphibia; order Caudata; family Salamandridae; genus Lissotriton; species Lissotriton vulgaris. The sequence continues at coordinate 230,214 of NW_028241909.1, forward strand.
CTTACTCAAAAGCTTCCATTTTGACCCGTTTCAGGCACAGAAATGACTTTAAACACACTTATTTTAGTTGAAAAAGTCATAATTCACATCCAACAGTCATTTAGAGTCAAAAGATTAAATGTTAAAATTTCATCATTATAGACCATTTTGGGAACGTTCGACATGTCCGGAGTCATCGTTTTTCATCTGAAAATCGATTTTTTGGACTGTACCAAAAATGATTCAGAATGTCAATTGGATCGTGCCTCATGTTGAATAACCACTTTTGAAACCCTCACAGTGACCAAAATTGCCATTTTTACAGAGTTTTGCTTACTCAAAAGCTTCAATTTTGACCCGTTTCAGGCACAGAAATGACTTTAAACACACTTATTTTAGTTGAAAAAGTCATACTTCACATCCAACAGTCATTTAGAGTCAAAAGATTAAATGTTAAAATTTCATCATTATAGACCATTTTGGGAACGTTCGACATGTCCGGAGTCATCATTTTTCATCCGAAAATCGATTTTTTGGACTGTACCAAAAATGATTCAAAATGTCAATTGGATCGTGCCTCATGTTGAATAACCACTTTTTAAACCCTCACAGTGACCAAAATGGCCATTTTTACAAAGTTTTGCTTACTCAAAAGCTTCAATTTTGACCCGTTTCAGTCACAGAAATGACTTTAAACACACTTATTTTAGTTGAAAAAGTCATAATTCACATCCAACAGTCATTTAGAGTCAAAAGATTAAATGTTAAAATTTCATCATTATAGACCATTTTGGGAACGTTCGACATGTCCGGAGTCATCGTTTTTCATCCGAAAATCGATTTTTTGGACTGTACCAAAAATGATTCAAAATGTCAATTGGATCATGCCTCATGTTGAATAACCACTTTTTAAACCCTCACAGTGACCAAAATGGCCATTTTTACAGAGTTTTGCTTACTCAAAAGCTTCAATTTTGACCCGTTTCAGGCACAGAAATGACTTTAAACACACTTATTTTAGTTGAAAAAGTCATAATTCACATCCAACAGTCATTTAGAGTCAAAAGATTAAATGTTAAAATTTCATCATTATAGACCATTTTGGGAACGTTCGACATGTCCGGAGTCATCGTTTTTCATCCGAAAATCGATTTTTTGGACTGTACCAAAAATGATTCAAAATGTCAATTGGATCATGCCTCATGTTGAATAACCACTTTTTAAACCCTCACAGTGACCAAAATTGCCATTTTTACAGAGTTTTGATTACTCAAAAGCTTCAATTTTGACCCGTTTCAGTCACAAAAATTACTTTAAACACACTTATTTTAGTTGAAAAAGTCATAATTCACATCCAACAGTCATTTAGAGTCAAAAGATTAAATGTTAAAATTTCATCATTATAGACCATTTTGGGAACGTTCGACATGTCCGGAGTCATCGTTTTTCATCCGAAAATTGATTTTTTGGAATGTACCAAAAATGATTCAAAATGTCAATTGGATCGTGCCTCATGTTGAATAACCACTTTTTAAACCCTCACAGTGACCAAAATTGCCATTTTTACAGAGTTTTGCTTACTCAAAAGCTTCAATTTTGACCCGTTTCAGTCACAGAAATGACTTTAAACACACTTATTTTAGTTGAAAAAGTCATACTTCACATCCAACAGTCATTTAGAGTCAAAAGATTAAATGTTAAAATTTCATCATTATAGACCATTTTGGGAACGTTCGACATGTCCGGAGTCATCATTTTTCATCCGAAAATCGATTTTTTGGACGGTACCAAAAATGATTCAAAATGTCAATTGGATAGTGCCTCATGTTGAATAACCACTTTTTAAACCCTCACAGTGACCAAAATTGCCATTTTTACAGAGTTTTGATTACTCAAAAGCTTCAATTTTGACCCGTTTCAGTCACAAAAATTACTTTAAACACACTTATTTTAGTTGAAAAAGTCATAATTCACATCCAACAGTCATTTAGAGTCAAAAGATTAAATGTTAAAATTTCATCATTATAGACCATTTTGGGAACGTTCGACATGTCCGGAGTCATCGTTTTTCATCCGAAAATTGATTTTTTGGACTGTACCAAAAATGATTCAAAATGTCAATTGGATCATGCCTCATGTTGAATAACCACTTTTTAAACCCTCACAGTGACCAAAATTGCCATTTTTACAGAGTTTTGTTTACTCAAAAGCTTCAATTTTGACCCGTTTCAGGCACAGAAATGACTTTAAACACACTTATTTTAGTTGAAAAAGTCATAATTCACATCCAACAGTCATTTAGAGTCAAAAGATTAAATGTTAAAATTTCATCATTATAGACCATTTTGGGAACGTTCGACATGTCCGGAGTCATCGTTTTTCATCCGAAAATTGATTTTTTGGAATGTACCAAAAATGATTCAAAATGTCAATTGGATCGTGCCTCATGTTGAATAACCACTTTTTAAACCCTCACAGTGACCAAAATTGCCATTTTTACAGAGTTTTGCTTACTCAAAAGCTTCAATTTTGACCCGTTTCAGGCACAGAAATGACTTTAAACACACTTGTTTTAGTTGAAAAAGTCATAATTCACATCCAACAGTCATTTAGAGTCAAAAGATTAAATGTTAAAATTTCATCATTATAGACCATTTTGGGAACGTTCGACATGTCCGGAGTCATCATTTTTCATCCGAAAATCGATTTTTTGGACTGTACCAAAAATGATTCAAAATGTCAATTGGATCGTGCCTCATGTTGAATAACCACTTTTTAAACCCTCACAGTGACCAAAATGGCCATTTTTACAAAGTTTTGCTTACTCAAAAGCTTCAATTTTGACCCGTTTCAGTCACAGAAATGACTTTAAACACACTTATTTTAGTTGAAAAAGTCATAATTCACATCCAACAGTCATTTAGAGTCAAAAGATTAAATGTTAAAATTTCATCATTATAGACCATTTTGGGAACGTTCGACATGTCCGGAGTCATCGTTTTTCATCCGAAAATCGATTTTTTGGACTGTACCAAAAATGATTCAAAATGTCAATTGGATCATGCCTCATGTTGAATAACCACTTTTTAAACCCTCACAGTGACCAAAATGGCCATTTTTACAGAGTTTTGCTTACTCAAAAGCTTCAATTTTGACCCGTTTCAGGCACAGAAATGACTTTAAACACACTTATTTTAGTTGAAAAAGTCATAATTCACATCCAACAGTCATTTAGAGTCAAAAGATTAAATGTTAAAATTTCATCATTATAGACCATTTTGGGAACGTTCGACATGTCCGGAGTCATCGTTTTTCATCCGAAAATCGATTTTTTGGACTGTACCAAAAATGATTCAAAATGTCAATTGGATCATGCCTCATGTTGAATAACCACTTTTTAAACCCTCACAGTGACCAAAATGGCCATTTTTACAGAGTTTTGCTTACTCAAAAGCTTCAATTTTGACCCGTTTCAGGCACAGAAATGACTTTAAACACACTTATTTTAGTTGAAAAAGTCATAATTCACATCCAACAGTCATTTAGAGTCAAAAGATTAAATGTTAAAATTTCATCATTATAGACCATTTTGGGAACGTTCGACATGTCCGGAGTCATCGTTTTTCATCCAAAAATCGATTTTTTGGACTGTACCAAAAATGATTCAAAATGTCAATTGGATCATGCCTCATGTTGAATAACCACTTTTTAAACCCTCACAGTGACCAAAATTGCCATTTTTACAGAGTTTTGCTTACTCAAAAGCTTCAATTTTGACCCGTTTCAGTCACAAAAATTACTTTAAACACACTTATTTTAGTTGAAAAAGTCATACTTCACATCCAACAGTCATTTAGAGTCAAAAGATTAAATGTTAAAATTTCATCATTATAGACCATTTTGGGAACGTTCGACATGTCCGGAGTCATCATTTTTCATCCGAAAATCGATTTTTTGGACGGTACCAAAAATGATTCAAAATGTCAATTGGATAGTGCCTCATGTTGAATAACCACTTTTTAAACCCTCACAGTGACCAAAATGGCCATTTTTACAAAGTTTTGCTTACTCAAAAGCTTCAATTTTGACCCGTTTCAGTCACAGAAATGACTTTAAACACACTTATTTTAGTTGAAAAAGTCATAATTCACATCCAACAGTCATTTAGAGTCAAAAGATTAAATGTTAAAATTTCATCATTATAGACCATTTTGGGAACGTTCGACATGTCCGGAGTCATCGTTTTTCATCCGAAAATCGATTTTTTGGACTGTACCAAAAATGATTCAAAATGTCAATTGGATCATGCCTCATGTTGAATAACCACTTTTGAAACCCTCACAGTGACCAAAATTGCCATTTTTACAGAGTTTTGCTTACTCAAAAGCTTCAATTTTGACCCGTTTCAGGCACAGAAATGACTTTAAACACACTTATTTTAGTTGAAAAAGTCATACTTCACATCCAACAGTCATTTAGAGTCAAAAGATTAAATGTTAAAATTTCATCATTATAGACCATTTTGGGAACGTTCGACATGTCCGGAGTCATCATTTTTCATCCGAAAATCGATTTTTTGGACTGTACCAAAAATGATTCAAAATGTCAATTGGATCGTGCCTCATGTTGAATAACCACTTTTTAAACCCTCACAGTGACCAAAATGGCCATTTTTACAAAGTTTTGCTTACTCAAAAGCTTCAATTTTGACCCGTTTCAGTCACAGAAATGACTTTAAACACACTTATTTTAGTTGAAAAAGTCATAATTCACATCCAACAGTCATTTAGAGTCAAAAGATTAAATGTTAAAATTTCATCATTATAGACCATTTTGGGAACGTTCGACATGTCCGGAGTCATCGTTTTTCATCCGAAAATCGATTTTTTGGACTGTACCAAAAATGATTCAAAATGTCAATTGGATCATGCCTCATGTTGAATAACCACTTTTTAAACCCTCACAGTGACCAAAATGGCCATTTTTACAGAGTTTTGCTTACTCAAAAGCTTCAATTTTGACCCGTTTCAGGCACAGAAATGACTTTAAACACACTTATTTTAGTTGAAAAAGTCATAATTCACATCCAACAGTCATTTAGAGTCAAAAGATTAAATGTTAAAATTTCATCATTATAGACCATTTTGGGAACGTTCGACATGTCCGGAGTCATCGTTTTTCATCCGAAAATCGATTTTTTGGACTGTACCAAAAATGATTCAAAATGTCAATTGGATCATGCCTCATGTTGAATAACCACTTTTTAAACCCTCACAGTGACCAAAATTGCCATTTTTACAGAGTTTTGATTACTCAAAAGCTTCAATTTTGACCCATTTCAGTCACAAAAATAACTTTAAACACACTTATTTTAGTTGAAAAAGTCATAATTCACATCCAACAGTCATTTAGAGTCAAAAGATTAAATGTTAAAATTTCATCATTATAGACCATTTTGGGAACGTTCGACATGTCCGGAGTCATCGTTTTTCATCCGAAAATTGATTTTTTGGAATGTACCAAAAATGATTCAAAATGTCAATTGGATCGTGCCTCATGTTGAATAACCACTTTTTAAACCCTCACAGTGACCAAAATTGCCATTTTTACAGAGTTTTGCTTACTCAAAAGCTTCAATTTTGACCCGTTTCAGTCACAGAAATGACTTTAAACACACTTATTTTAGTTGAAAAAGTCATACTTCACATCCAACAGTCATTTAGAGTCAAAAGATTAAATGTTAAAATTTCATCATTATAGACCATTTTGGGAACGTTCGACATGTCCGGAGTCATCATTTTTCATCCGAAAATCGATTTTTTGGACGGTACCAAAAATGATTCAAAATGTCAATTGGATAGTGCCTCATGTTGAATAACCACTTTTTAAACCCTCACAGTGACCAAAATGGCCATTTTTACAAAGTTTTGCTTACTCAAAAGCTTCAATTTTGACCCGTTTCAGTCACAGAAATGACTTTAAACACACTTATTTTAGTTGAAAAAGTCATAATTCACATCCAACAGTCATTTAGAGTCAAAAGATTAAATGTTAAAATTTCATCATTATAGACCATTTTGGGAACGTTCGACATGTCCGGAGTCATCGTTTTTCATCCGAAAATCGATTTTTTGGACTGTACCAAAAATGATTCAAAATGTCAATTGGATCATGCCTCATGTTGAATAACCACTTTTTAAACCCTCACAGTGACCAAAATTGCCATTTTTACAGAGTTTTGCTTACTCAGAAGCTTCAATTTTGACCCGTTTCAGGCACAGAAATGACTTTAAACACACTTATTTTAGTTGAAAAAGTCATAATTCACATCCAACAGTCATTTAGAGTCAAAAGATTAAATGTTAAAATTTCATCATTATAGACCATTTTGGGAACGTTCGACATGTCCGGAGTCATCGTTTTTCATCCGAAAATCGATTTTTTGGACTGTACCAAAAATGATTCAAAATGTCAATTGGATCATGCCTCATGTTGAATAACCACTTTTTAAACCCTCACAGTGACCAAAATTGCCATTTTTACAGAGTTTTGATTACTCAAAAGCTTCAATTTTGACCCGTTTCAGTCACAAAAATTACTTTAAACACACTTATTTTAGTTGAAAAAGTCATAATTCACATCCAACAGTCATTTAGAGTCAAAAGATTAAATGTTAAAATTTCATCATTATAGACCATTTTGGGAACGTTCGACATGTCCGGAGTCATCGTTTTTCATCCGAAAATTGATTTTTTGGACTGTACCAAAAATGATTCAAAATGTCAATTGGATCATGCCTCATGTTGAATAACCACTTTTTAAACCCTCACAGTGACCAAAATTGCCATTTTTACAGAGTTTTGTTTACTCAAAAGCTTCAATTTTGACCCGTTTCAGGCACAGAAATGACTTTAAACACACTTATTTTAGTTGAAAAAGTCATAATTCACATCCAACAGTCATTTAGAGTCAAAAGATTAAATGTTAAAATTTCATCATTATAGACCATTTTGGGAACGTTCGACATGTCCGGAGTCATCGTTTTTCATCCGAAAATTGATTTTTTGGAATGTACCAAAAATGATTCAAAATGTCAATTGGATCGTGCCTCATGTTGAATAACCACTTTTTAAACCCTCACAGTGACCAAAATTGCCATTTTTACAGAGTTTTGCTTACTCAAAAGCTTCAATTTTGACCCGTTTCAGGCACAGAAATGACTTTAAACACACTTGTTTTAGTTGAAAAAGTCATAATTCACATCCAACAGTCATTTAGAGTCAAAAGATTAAATGTTAAAATTTCATTATTATAGACCATTTTGGGAACGTTCGACATGTCCGGAGTCATTGTTTTTCATCCGAAAATCGATTTTTTTGGACTGTACCAAAAATGATTCAAAATGTCAATTGGATCATGCCTCATGTTGAATAACCACTTTTTAAACCCTCACAGTGACCAAAATTGCCATTTTTACAGAGTTTTGCTTACTCAAAAGCTTCAATTTTGACCCGTTTCAGGCACAGAAATGACTTTAACACACTTATTTTAGTTGAAAAAGTCATAATTCACATCCAACAGTCATTTAGAGTCAAAAGATTAAATGTTAAAATTTCATCATTATAGACCATTTTGGGAACGTTCGACATGTCCGGAGTCATCGTTTTTCATCCGAAAATTGATTTTTTGGACTGTACCAAAAATGATTCAAAATGTCAATTGGATCGTGCCTCATGTTGAATAACCACTTTTTAAACCCTCACAGTGACCAAAATTGCCATTTTTACAGAGTTTTGCTTACTCAAAAGCTTCCATTTTGACCCGTTTCAGGCACAGAAAGGACTTTAAACACACTTATTTTAGTTGAAAAAGTCATAATTCACATCCAACAGTCATTTAGAGTCAAAAGATTAAATGTTAAAATTTCATCATTATAGACCATTTTGGGAACGTTCGACATGTCCGGAGTCATCGTTTTTCATCCGAAAATTGATTTTTTGGACTGTACCAAAAATGATTCAAAATGTCAATTGGATCGTGCCTCATGTTGAATAACCACTTTTTAAACCCTCACAGTGACCAAAATGGCCATTTTTACAGAGTTTTGCTTACTCAAAAGCTTCAATTTTGACCCGTTTCAGGCACAGAAATGACTTTAAACACACTTATTTTGGTTGAAAAAGTCATACTTCACATCCAACAGTCATTTAGAGTCAAAAGATTAAATGTTAAAATTTCATCATTATAGACCATTTTGGGAACGTTCGACATGTCCGGAGTCATCGTTTTTCATCCGAAAATCGATTTTTTTGGACTGTACCAAAAATGATTCAAAATGTCAATTGGATCATGCCTCATGTTGAATAACCACTTTTTAAACCCTCACAGTGACCAAAATTGCCATTTTTACAGAGTTTTGCTTACTCAAAAGCTTCAATTTTGACCCGTTTCAGGCACAGAAATGACTTTAAACACACTTATTTTAGTTGAAAAAGTCATAATTCACATCCAACAGTCATTTAGAGTCAAAAGATTAAATGTTAAAATTCATCATTAAAGACCATTTTGGGAACGTTCGACATGTCCGGAGTCATCGTTTTTCATCCGAAAATCGATTTTTTGGACTGTACCAAAAATTATTCAAAATGTCAATTGGATCGTGCCTCATGTTGAATAACCACTTTTTAAACCCTCACAGTGACCAAAATGGCCATTTTTACAAAGTTTTGCTTACTCAAAAGCATCAATTTTGACCCGTTTCAGGCACAGAAATGACTTTAAACACACTTATTTTAGTTGAAAAAGTCATAATTCACATCCAACAGTCATTTAGAGTCAAAAGATTAAATGTTAAAATTTCATCATTATAGACCATTTTGGGAACGTTCGACATGTCCGAAGTCATCGTTTTTCATCCGAAAATCGATTTTTTGGACTGTACCAAAAATGATTCAAAATGTCAATTGGATCATGCCTCATGTTGAATAACCACTTTTTAAACCCTCACAGTGACCAAAATTGCCATTTTTACAGAGTTTTGTTTACTCAAAAGCTTCAATTTTGACCCGTTTCAGGCACAGAAATGACTTTAAACACACTTATTTTAGTTGAAAAAGTCATAATTCACATCCAACAGTCATTTAGAGTCAAAAGATTAAATGTTAAAATTTCATCATTATAGACCATTTTGGGAACGTTCGACATGTCCGGAGTCATCGTTTTTCATCCGAAAATTGATTTTTTGGAATGTACCAAAAATGATTCAAAATGTCAATTGGATCGTGCCTCATGTTGAATAACCACTTTTTAAACCCTCACAGTGACCAAAATTGCCATTTTTACAGAGTTTTGCTTACTCAAAAGCTTCAATTTTGACCCGTTTCAGGCACAGAAATGACTTTAAACACACTTGTTTTAGTTGAAAAAGTCATAAATCACATCCAACAGTCATTTAGAGTCAAAAGATTAAATGTTAAAATTTCATTATTATAGACCATTTTGGGAACGTTCGACATGTCCGGAGTCATCGTTTTTCATCCGAAAATCGATTTTTTTGGACTGTACCAAAAATGATTCAAAATGTCAATTGGATCATGCCTCATGTTGAATAACCACTTTTTAAACCCTCACAGTGACCAAAATTGCCATTTTTACAGAGTTTTGCTTACTCAAAAGCTTCCATTTTGACCCGTTTCAGGCACAGAAATGACTTTAAACACACTTATTTTAGTTGAAAAAGTCATAATTCACATCCAACAGTCATTTAGAGTCAAAAGATTAAATGTTAAAATTTCATCATTATAGACCATTTTGGGAACGTTCGACATGTCCGGAGTCATCGTTTTTCATCCGAAAATCGATTTTTTGGACTGTACCAAAAATGATTCAAAATGTCAATTGGATCATGCCTCATGTTGAATAACCACTTTTTAAACCCTCACAGTGACCAAAATGGCCATTTTTACAGAGTTTTGCTTACTCAAAAGCTTCAATTTTGACCCGTTTCAGGCACAGAAATGACTTTAAACACACTTATTTTAGTTGAAAAAGTCATAATTCACATCCAACAGTCATTTAGAGTCAAAAGATTAAATGTTAAAATTTCATCATTATAGACCATTTTGGGAACGTTCGACATGTCCGGAGTCATCGTTTTTCATCCGAAAATCGATTTTTTGGACTGTACCAAAAATGATTCAAAATGTCAATTGGATCATGCCTCATGTTGAATAACCACTTTTTAAACCCTCACAGTGACCAAAATTGCCATTTTTACAGAGTTTTGATTACTCAAAAGCTTCAATTTTGACCCATTTCAGTCACAAAAATAACTTTAAACACACTTATTTTAGTTGAAAAAGTCATAATTCACATCCAACAGTCATTTAGAGTCAAAAGATTAAATGTTAAAATTTCATCATTATAGACCATTTTGGGAACGTTCGACATGTCCGGAGTCATCGTTTTTCATCCGAAAATTGATTTTTTGGAATGTACCAAAAATGATTCAAAATGTCAATTGGATCGTGCCTCATGTTGAATAACCACTTTTTAAACCCTCACAGTGACCAAAATTGCCATTTTTACAGAGTTTTGCTTACTCAAAAGCTTCAATTTTGACCCGTTTCAGTCACAGAAATGACTTTAAACACACTTATTTTAGTTGAAAAAGTCATACTTCACATCCAACAGTCATTTAGAGTCAAAAGATTAAATGTTAAAATTTCATCATTATAGACCATTTTGGGAACGTTCGACATGTCCGGAGTCATCATTTTTCATCCGAAAATCGATTTTTTGGACGGTACCAAAAATGATTCAAAATGTCAATTGGATAGTGCCTCATGTTGAATAACCACTTTTTAAACCCTCACAGTGACCAAAATGGCCATTTTTACAAAGTTTTGCTTACTCAAAAGCTTCAATTTTGACCCGTTTCAGTCACAGAAATGACTTTAAACACACTTATTTTAGTTGAAAAAGTCATAATTCACATCCAACAGTCATTTAGAGTCAAAAGATTAAATGTTAAAATTTCATCATTATAGACCATTTTGGGAACGTTCGACATGTCCGGAGTCATCGTTTTTCATCCGAAAATCGATTTTTTGGACTGTACCAAAAATGATTCAAAATGTCAATTGGATCATGCCTCATGTTGAATAACCACTTTTTAAACCCTCACAGTGACCAAAATTGCCATTTTTACAGAGTTTTGCTTACTCAGAAGCTTCAATTTTGACCCGTTTCAGGCACAGAAATGACTTTAAACACACTTATTTTAGTTGAAAAAGTCATAATTCACATCCAACAGTCATTTAGAGTCAAAAGATTAAATGTTAAAATTTCATCATTATAGACCATTTTGGGAACGTTCGACATGTCCGGAGTCATCGTTTTTCATCCGAAAATCGATTTTTTGGACTGTACCAAAAATGATTCAAAATGTCAATTGGATCATGCCTCATGTTGAATAACCACTTTTTAAACCCTCACAGTGACCAAAATTGCCATTTTTACAGAGTTTTGATTACTCAAAAGCTTCAATTTTGACCCGTTTCAGTCACAAAAATTACTTTAAACACACTTATTTTAGTTGAAAAAGTCATAATTCACATCCAACAGTCATTTAGAGTCAAAAGATTAAATGTTAAAATTTCATCATTATAGACCATTTTGGGAACGTTCGACATGTCCGGAGTCATCGTTTTTCATCCGAAAATTGATTTTTTGGACTGTACCAAAAATGATTCAAAATGTCAATTGGATCATGCCTCATGTTGAATAACCACTTTTTAAACCCTCACAGTGACCAAAATTGCCATTTTTACAGAGTTTTGTTTACTCAAAAGCTTCAATTTTGACCCGTTTCAGGCACAGAAATGACTTTAAACACACTTATTTTAGTTGAAAAAGTCATAATTCACATCCAACAGTCATTTAGAGTCAAAAGATTAAATGTTAAAATTTCATCATTATAGACCATTTTGGGAACGTTCGACATGTCCGGAGTCATCGTTTTTCATCCGAAAATTGATTTTTTGGAATGTACCAAAAATGATTCAAAATGTCAATTGGATCGTGCCTCATGTTGAATAACCACTTTTTAAACCCTCACAGTGACCAAAATTGCCATTTTTACAGAGTTTTGCTTACTCAAAAGCTTCAATTTTGACCCGTTTCAGGCACAGAAATGACTTTAAACACACTTGTTTTAGTTGAAAAAGTCATAATTCACATCCAACAGTCATTTAGAGTCAAAAGATTAAATGTTAAAATTTCATTATTATAGACCATTTTGGGAACGTTCGACATGTCCGGAGTCATTGTTTTTCATCCGAAAATCGATTTTTTTGGACTGTACCAAAAATGATTCAAAATGTCAATTGGATCATGCCTCATGTTGAATAACCACTTTTTAAACCCTCACAGTGACCAAAATTGCCATTTTTACAGAGTTTTGCTTACTCAAAAGCTTCAATTTTGACCCGTTTCAGGCACAGAAATGACTTTAACACACTTATTTTAGTTGAAAAAGTCATAATTCACATCCAACAGTCATTTAGAGTCAAAAGATTAAATGTTAAAATTTCATCATTATAGACCATTTTGGGAACGTTCGACATGTCCGGAGTCATCGTTTTTCATCCGAAAATTGATTTTTTGGACTGTACCAAAAATGATTCAAAATGTCAATTGGATCGTGCCTCATGTTGAATAACCACTTTTTAAACCCTCACAGTGACCAAAATTGCCATTTTTACAGAGTTTTGCTTACTCAAAAGCTTCCATTTTGACCCGTTTCAGGCACAGAAAGGACTTTAAACACACTTATTTTAGTTGAAAAAGTCATAATTCACATCCAACAGTCATTTAGAGTCAAAAGATTAAATGTTAAAATTTCATCATTATAGACCATTTTGGGAACGTTCGACATGTCCGGAGTCATCGTTTTTCATCCGAAAATTGATTTTTTGGACTGTACCAAAAATGATTCAAAATGTCAATTGGATCGTGCCTCATGTTGAATAACCACTTTTTAAACCCTCACAGTGACCAAAATGGCCATTTTTACAGAGTTTTGCTTACTCAAAAGCTTCAATTTTGACCCGTTTCAGGCACAGAAATGACTTTAAACACACTTATTTTGGTTGAAAAAGTCATACTTCACATCCAACAGTCATTTAGAGTCAAAAGATTAAATGTTAAAATTTCATCATTATAGACCATTTTGGGAACGTTCGACATGTCCGGAGTCATCGTTTTTCATCCGAAAATCGATTTTTTTGGACTGTACCAAAAATGATTCAAAATGTCAATTGGATCATGCCTCATGTTGAATAACCACTTTTTAAACCCTCACAGTGACCAAAATTGCCATTTTTACAGAGTTTTGCTTACTCAAAAGCTTCAATTTTGACCCGTTTCAGGCACAGAAATGACTTTAAACACACTTATTTTAGTTGAAAAAGTCATAATTCACATCCAACAGTCATTTAGAGTCAAAAGATTAAATGTTAAAATTCATCATTAAAGACCATTTTGGGAACGTTCGACATGTCCGGAGTCATCGTTTTTCATCCGAAAATCGATTTTTTGGACTGTACCAAAAATTATTCAAAATGTCAATTGGATCGTGCCTCATGTTGAATAACCACTTTTTAAACCCTCACAGTGACCAAAATGGCCATTTTTACAAAGTTTTGCTTACTCAAAAGCTTCAATTTTGACCCGTTTCAGTCACAGAAATGACTTTAAACACACTTATTTTAGTTGAAAATGTCATAATTCACATCCATTAGTCATTTAGAGTCAAAAGAATAAATGTTAAAATTTCATCATTATAGACCATTTTGGGAACGTTCGACATGTCCGGAGTCATCGTTTTTCATCCGAAAATCGATTTTTTGGACTGTACCAAAAATGATTCAAAATGTCAATTGGATCATGCCTCATGTTGAATAACCACTTTTTAAACCCTCACAGTGACCAAAATTGCCATTTTTACAGAGTTTTGCTTACTCAAAAGCATCAATTTTGACCCGTTTCAGGCACAGAAATGACTTTAAACACACTTATTTTAGTTGAAAAAGTCATAATTCACATCCAACAGTCATTTAGAGTCAAAAGATTAAATGTTAAAATTTCATCATTATAGACCATTTTGGGAACGTTCGACATGTCCGAAGTCATCGTTTTTCATCCGAAAATCGATTTTTTGGACTGTACCAAAAATGATTCAAAATGTCAATTGGATCATGCCTCATGTTGAATAACCACTTTTTAAACCCTCACAGTGACCAAAATTGCCATTTTTACAGAGTTTTGTTTACTCAAAAGCTTCAATTTTGACCCGTTTCAGGCACAGAAATGACTTTAAACACACTTATTTTAGTTGAAAAAGTCATAATTCACATCCAACAGTCATTTAGAGTCAAAAGATTAAATGTTAAAATTTCATCATTATAGACCATTTTGGGAACGTTCGACATGTCCGGAGTCATCGTTTTTCATCCGAAAATTGATTTTTTGGAATGTACCAAAAATGATTCAAAATGTCAATTGGATCGTGCCTCATGTTGAATAACCACTTTTTAAACCCTCACAGTGACCAAAATTGCCATTTTTACAGAGTTTTGCTTACTCAAAAGCTTCAATTTTGACCCGTTTCAGGCACAGAAATGACTTTAAACACACTTGTTTTAGTTGAAAAAGTCATAAATCACATCCAACAGTCATTTAGAGTCAAAAGATTAAATGTTAAAATTTCATTATTATAGACCATTTTGGGAACGTTCGACATGTCCGGAGTCATCGTTTTTCATCCGAAAATCGATTTTTTTGGACTGTACCAAAAATGATTCAAAATGTCAATTGGATCATGCCTCATGTTGAATAACCACTTTTTAAACCCTCACAGTGACCAAAATTGCCATTTTTACAGAGTTTTGCTTACTCAAAAGCTTCCATTTTGACCCGTTTCAGGCACAGAAATGACTTTAAACACACTTATTTTAGTTGAAAAAGTCATAATTCACATCCAACAGTCATTTAGAGTCAAAAGATTAAATGTTAAAATTTCATCATTATAGACCATTTTGGGAACGTTCGACATGTCCGGAGTCATCGTTTTTCATCTGAAAATCGATTTTTTGGACTGTACCAAAAATGATTCAGAATGTCAATTGGATCGTGCCTCATGTTGAATAACCACTTTTGAAACCCTCACAGTGACCAAAATTGCCATTTTTACAGAGTTTTGCTTACTCAAAAGCTTCAATTTTGACCCGTTTCAGGCACAGAAATGACTTTAAACACACTTATTTTAGTTGAAAAAGTCATACTTCACATCCAACAGTCATTTAGAGTCAAAAGATTAAATGTTAAAATTTCATCATTATAGACCATTTTGGGAACGTTCGACATGTCCGGAGTCATCATTTTTCATCCGAAAATCGATTTTTTGGACTGTACCAAAAATGATTCAAAATGTCAATTGGATCGTGCCTCATGTTGAATAACCACTTTTTAAACCCTCACAGTGACCAAAATGGCCATTTTTACAAAGTTTTGCTTACTCAAAAGCTTCAATTTTGACCCGTTTCAGTCACAGAAATGACTTTAAACACACTTATTTTAGTTGAAAAAGTCATAATTCACATCCAACAGTCATTTAGAGTCAAAAGATTAAATGTTAAAATTTCATCATTATAGACCATTTTGGGAACGTTCGACATGTCCGGAGTCATCGTTTTTCATCCGAAAATCGATTTTTTGGACTGTACCAAAAATGATTCAAAATGTCAATTGGATCATGCCTCATGTTGAATAACCACTTTTTAAACCCTCACAGTGACCAAAATGGCCATTTTTACAGAGTTTTGCTTACTCAAAAGCTTCAATTTTGACCCGTTTCAGGCACAGAAATGACTTTAAACACACTTATTTTAGTTGAAAAAGTCATAATTCACATCCAACAGTCATTTAGAGTCAAAAGATTAAATGTTAAAATTTCATCATTATAGACCATTTTGGGAACGTTCGACATGTCCGGAGTCATCGTTTTTCATCCGAAAATCGATTTTTTGGACTGTACCAAAAATGATTCAAAATGTCAATTGGATCATGCCTCATGTTGAATAACCACTTTTTAAACCCTCACAGTGACCAAAATTGCCATTTTTACAGAGTTTTGATTACTCAAAAGCTTCAATTTTGACCCGTTTCAGTCACAAAAATTACTTTAAACACACTTATTTTAGTTGAAAAAGTCATAATTCACATCCAACAGTCATTTAGAGTCAAAAGATTAAATGTTAAAATATCATCATTATAGACCATTTTGGGAACGTTCGACATGTCCGGAGTCATCGTTTTTCATCCGAAAATTGATTTTTTGGAATGTACCAAAAATGATTCAAAATGTCAATTGGATCGTGCCTCATGTTGAATAACCACTTTTTAAACCCTCACAGTGACCAAAATTGCCATTTTTACAGAGTTTTGCTTACTCAAAAGCTTCAATTTTGACCCGTTTCAGTCACAGAAATGACTTTAAACACACTTATTTTAGTTGAAAAAGTCATACTTCACATCCAACAGTCATTTAGAGTCAAAAGATTAAATGTTAAAATTTCATCATTATAGACCATTTTGGGAACGTTCGACATGTCCGGAGTCATCATTTTTCATCCGAAAATCGATTTTTTGGATGGTACCAAAAATGATTCAAAATGTCAATTGGATAGTGCCTCATGTTGAATAACCACTTTTTAAACCCTCACAGTGACCAAAATTGCCATTTTTACAGAGTTTTGATTACTCAAAAGCTTCAATTTTGACCCGTTTCAGTCACAAAAATTACTTTAAACACACTTATTTTAGTTGAAAAAGTCATAATTCACATCCAACAGTCATTTAGAGTCAAAAGATTAAATGTTAAAATTTCATCATTATAGACCATTTTGGGAACGTTCGACATGTCCGGAGTCATCGTTTTTCATCCGAAAATTGATTTTTTGGACTGTACCAAAAATGATTCAAAATGTCAATTGGATCATGCCTCATGTTGAATAACCACTTTTTAAACCCTCACAGTGACCAAAATTGCCATTTTTACAGAGTTTTGTTTACTCAAAAGCTTCAATTTTGACCCGTTTCAGGCACAGAAATGACTTTAAACACACTTATTTTAGTTGAAAAAGTCATAATTCACATCCAACAGTCATTTAGAGTCAAAAGATTAAATGTTAAAATTTCATCATTATAGACCATTTTGGGAACGTTCGACATGTCCGGAGTCATCGTTTTTCATCCGAAAATTGATTTTTTGGAATGTACCAAAAATGATTCAAAATGTCAATTGGATCGTGCCTCATGTTGAATAACCACTTTTTAAACCCTCACAGTGACCAAAATTGCCATTTTTACAGAGTTTTGCTTACTCAAAAGCTTCAATTTTGACCCGTTTCAGGCACAGAAATGACTTTAAACACACTTGTTTTAGTTGAAAAAGTCATAATTCACATCCAACAGTCATTTAGAGTCAAAAGATTAAATGTTAAAATTTCATTATTATAGACCATTTTGGGAACGTTCGACATGTCCGGAGTCATCGTTTTTCATCCGAAAATTGATTTTTTGGAATGTACCAAAAATGATTCAAAATGTCAATTGGATCATGCCTCATGTTGAATAACCACTTTTTAAACCCTCACAGTGACCAAAATTGCCATTTTTACAGAGTTTTGCTTACTCAAAAGCTTCAATTTTGACCCGTTTCAGTCACAGAAATGACTTTAAACACACTTATTTTAGTTGAAAAAGTCATACTTCACATCCAACAGTCATTTAGAGTCAAAAGATTAAATGTTAAAATTTCATCATTATAGACCATTTTGGGAACGTTCGACATGTCCGGAGTCATCGTTTTTCATCCGAAAATTGATTTTTTGGAATGTACCAAAAATGATTCAAAATGTCAATTGGATCGTGCCTCATGTTGAATAACCACTTTTTAAACCCTCACAGTGACCAAAATTGCCATTTTTACAGAGTTTTGCTTACTCAAAAGCTTCAATTTTGACCCGTTTCAGGCACAGAAATGACTTTAAACACACTTGTTTTAGTTGAAAAAGTCATAATTCACATCCAACAGTCATTTAGAGTCAAAAGATTAAATGTTAAAATTTCATTATTATAGACCATTTTGGGAACGTTCGACATGTCCGGAGTCATCGTTTTTCATCCGAAAATTGATTTTTTGGAATGTACCAAAAATGATTCAAAATGTCAATTGGATCGTGCCTCATGTTGAATAACCACTTTTTAAACCCTCACAGTGACCAAAATTGCCATTTTTACAGAGTTTTGCTTACTCAAAAGCTTCAATTTTGACCCGTTTCAGTCACAGAAATGACTTTAAACACACTTATTTTAGTTGAAAAAGTCATACTTCACATCCAACAGTCATTTAGAGTCAAAAGATTAAATGTTAAAATTTCATCATTATAGACCATTTTGGGAACGTTCGACATGTCCGGAGTCATCATTTTTCATCCGAAAATCGATTTTTTGGATGGTACCAAAAATGATTCAAAATGTCAATTGGATAGTGCCTCATGTTGAATAACCACTTTTTAAACCCTCACAGTGACCAAAATTGCCATTTTTACAGAGTTTTGATTACTCAAAAGCTTCAATTTTGACCCGTTTCAGTCACAAAAATTACTTTAAACACACTTATTTTAGTTGAAAAAGTCATAATTCACATCCAACAGTCATTTAGAGTCAAAAGATTAAATGTTAAAATTTCATCATTATAGACCATTTTGGGAACGTTCGACATGTCCGGAGTCATCGTTTTTCATCCGAAAATTGATTTTTTGGACTGTACCAAAAATGATTCAAAATGTCAATTGGATCATGCCTCATGTTGAATAACCACTTTTTAAACCCTCACAGTGACCAAAATTGCCATTTTTACAGAGTTTTGTTTACTCAAAAGCTTCAATTTTGACCCGTTTCAGGCACAGAAATGACTTTAAACACACTTATTTTAGTTGAAAAAGTCATAATTCACATCCAACAGTCATTTAGAGTCAAAAGATTAAATGTTAAAATTTCATCATTATAGACCATTTTGGGAACGTTCGACATGTCCGGAGTCATCGTTTTTCATCCGAAAATTGATTTTTTGGAATGTACCAAAAATGATTCAAAATGTCAATTGGATCGTGCCTCATGTTGAATAACCACTTTTTAAACCCTCACAGTGACCAAAATTGCCATTTTTACAGAGTTTTGCTTACTCAAAAGCTTCAATTTTGACCCGTTTCAGGCACAGAAATGACTTTAAACACACTTGTTTTAGTTGAAAAAGTCATAATTCACATCCAACAGTCATTTAGAGTCAAAAGATTAAATGTTAAAATTTCATTATTATAGACCATTTTGGGAACGTTCGACATGTCCGGAGTCATCGTTTTTCATCCGAAAATCGATTTTTTGGACTGTACCAAAAATGATTCAAAATGTCAATTGGATCATGCCTCATGTTGAATAACCACTTTTTAAACCCTCACAGTGACCAAAATTGCCATTTTTACAGAGTTTTGCTTACTCAAAAGCTTCCATTTTGACCCGTTTCAGGCACAGAAATGACTTTAAACACACTTATTTTAGTTGAAAAAGTCATAATTCACATCCAACAGTCATTTAGAGTCAAAAGATTAAATGTTAAAATTTCATCATTATAGACCATTTTGGGAACGTTCGACATGTCCGGAGTCATCGTTTTTCATCTGAAA